>NC_091310.1:25049981-25079981 GCF_038502225.1 Cherax quadricarinatus | reverse complement strand
CCTCCACTACATCGCTTCCCAAACTATTCCACTTCCTGACTACTCTGTGGCTGAAGAAATACTTCCTAACATCCCTGTGATTCATCTGTGTCTTCAACTTCCAACTGTGTCCCCTTGTTGCTGTGTCCCATCTCTGGAACATCCTGTCTTTGTCCACCTTGTCAATTCCTCTCAGTATTTTGTATGTCGTTATCATGTCCCCCCTATCTCTTCTGTCCTCCACTGTCGTCAGGTTGATTTCCCTTAACCTCTCCTCGTAGGACATACCTCTTAGCTCTGGGACTAGTCTTGTTGCTAACCTTTGCAGTTTCTCTAGTTTACGTGCTTGGCTAGGTGTGGGTTCCAAACTGGTGCCGCATACTCCAATATGGGCCTAACGTACATGGTGTACAGGGTCCTGAACGATTCCTTATTAAGATGTCGGAATGCTGTTCTAAGGTTTGCTAGGCGCCCATATGCTGCAGCAGTTATTTGGTTGATGTGCGCTTCAGGAGATGTGCCTGGTGTTATACTCACCCCATGATCCTTTTCCTTGAGTGAGGTTTGTAGTCTCAGGCCCCCTAGACTGTATTCCATCTGCTGTCTTCTTTGCCGTTCCCCAATCTTCAAGACTTTGCACTTGGTGGGGTTGAACTCCAGGAGCCAATTGCTGGACCAGGTCTGCAGCCTGTCCAGATTCCTTTGTAGTTCTGCCTGGTCTTCGATCGAATGAATTCTTCTCATCAACTTCACGTCATCTGCAAACAGGGACACTTCGGAGTCTATTCCTTCCGTCATGTCGTTCACAAATACCAGAAACAGCACTGGTCCTAGGACTGACCCCTGTGGGACCCCGCTGGTCACAGGTGCCCACTCTGACACCTCGCCACGTACCATGACTCGCTGCTGTCTTCCTGACAAGTATTCCCTGATCCATTGTAGTGCCTTCCCTGTTATCCCTGCTTGGTCCTCCAGTTTTTGCACTAATCTCTTGTGTGGAACTGTGTCAAACGTCTTCTTGCCGTCCAAGAATATGCAATCCACCCACCCCTCTCTCTCTTGTCTTACTGCTGTCACCCTGTCACAAAACTCCAGTAGGTTTGTGACACAGGATTTCCCGTCCCTGAAACCATGTTGGCTGCTGATGAGATCATTCCTTTCTAGGTGTTCCACCACTCTTCTCCTGATAATCTTCTCCATGACTTTGCGTGTAAGTAAGTAAGTAAGTAAGTTTATTCAGGTATACACAAATACAGTTACATAGAATTATCATACATAGCAGCATATGTGTGGGTGGGAGGCTGTGAGTATGGGTGGGGGAAGTAGTGTGTGTTGGTGGGAGGCTTAGAGTATGGGTAGGAGGTAGGGTGTGTGGGTGGGTGGCTGTGAGTATGGATGGGGGTAGTTTGTTGGTGGGAGGCTGTGAGTATGGGTGGGTGGTAGGATGTGTGGGTGGGAGGCTGTGAGTATGAGTTGGAGGTGGGGTGTATGGGTGGGAGACTGTGAGTATGGGTGGGAGGTAAGGTGTATGGGGGAGGCTGTGAGTATGGGTGGGAGGTAGGCTGTGTGGGTGGGAGGCTGTGAGTATGAGTAGGAGGTAGGGTGTATGGGGGAGTCTGTGAGTATGGGTAGGAGGTAGGGTGTATGGGTGGGAGGCTGTGAGTATGAGTGGGAGGTAAGGTGTATGGAGTAGACTGTGAGTATGGGTGGGAGGTAGGGTGTGTGGGTGGGAGGCTGTGAATATGGGTGGGAAGTAGGGTGTGAGGGTGGGAGGCTGTGAGTATGGGTGGGAGGTAAAGTGTGTGGGTGGGAGACTGTGAGTATGGGTAGGAGGTAGGGTTTGTGGGTGGGAGGCTGTGAGTATGAGTAGGAGGTAGGGTGTATGGGGGAGTCTGTGAGTATGGGTAGGAGGTAGGGTGTATGGGTGGGAGGCTGTGAGTATGAGTGGGAGGTAAGGTGTATGGAGTAGACTGTGAGTATGGGTGGGGGTAGGTAGGTGAATATGGGTGTAAGTGGGAGGCTGTGAGTATATGGGTGGTGTACTCACCTAGTAGGGTGTCGAGTTCTAGGGCCTTTTCACTGGGCTACTGGGGCATGAGCCTTATCAAACCTGTTTTAAAACTATGTATGGTTGCCTCCACTAGTATGGCTTTTCCACTGCCTGACAACTCTATGACTGAAGAAATACTTCCTAACAACCCTTTGACTCATCTGAGTCTTCAACTTCCAATTGTGACCTCTTGTTTCTGTGCCCCCTCCCTGGAACATCCTGTCTCTGTCCACCTTGTCTATTCCGCCCAGTATTTTATATGTCGTTATCATGTCTCCCCTGACCCTCCTGCCCTCTAGTGTCGTCAGGCCGATTTCCCTCAACCTATCTTCAAAGGACATTCCCCTTAGCTCTGGAACTAACCTTGTCGCAAACCTTTGCACTTTCTCTTATTTCTTGACGTGCTTGATCAAGGGCTGGTTCCAAACAGGTGCTGCATACTCCAGTATGGGCCTGACGTACACGGTGTACAGTGTCTTGAATGATTCCTTACTAAGGTATTGGAATGCTGTTCTCAGGTTTGCCAGGCGCCCATATGCTGCAGCAGTTATCTGGTTGATGTGTGCTTCCGGAGACATGCTCGGTGTTATACTCACCCCAAAATCTTTTTCCTTGAGCGAGGTTTGCAGTCTTTGGCCACTTAGCCTATACTCCGTCTGCGGTCTTTTGTGCCCTTCCCCGATCTTCATGAACTGAACTTGCATTTAGCGGGGTTAAATTCGAGAAGCCAGTTGCTGGACCAGGTGTCCAGTCTGTCCAGGTCTCTTTGAAGTCCTGCCTGATCCTCATCTCATTTAATTCTCCTCAATAACTTCACATCATTTGTGAACAGGGACACTTCTGAGACTATCCCTTCCATTATGTCGTTCACATATATCAAAAATAGCACTGGTCCTAGGACCGACCCCTGTGGGACCCCGCTCGTCACAGGTGCCCACTGTCATGCCTCATCACGTACCATGACTCGTTGTTGCCTTCCTATCAGGTATTCTCTGAACCATTGCAGTGCCCTTCCTGTTATATGCACCTGATCCTCTAGCTTCTGCACTAATCTCTCGTGAGGAACTGTGTCAAAGGCCTTCTTGCAGTCCAAGAAGATGCAATCAACCCACCCCTCTCTCTCGTGTTTTACTTCTGTTACTTTATCATAAAACTCCAGAAGGTTTGTGACACAGGATTTGCCTTCCATGAATCCGTGCTGGTTGGCGTTTATACTCTCGTTCCATTCCAGGTGCTCCACCACTCTCCTCCTGATAATCTCCATAACTTTGCATACTATACACGTCAGTGACACAGGTCTATAGTTTAGTGCCTCTTTTCTGTCTCCTTTTTTAAAATGGGAACAACATTTGCCGTCTTCCATACCTCAGGTAGTTGCCCAGTTTCCAGGGATGTGTTGAAGAATGTGGTAAGTGGCACACACAGCATATCCACTCCCTCTCTAAGGACCCATGGGGAGATGTCCGGTCCCATTGCCTTTGAGGTATCGATGTCCCTTAGCAGCTTCTTCACCTCCTCCTCATTTGTATGTATGTCATCCAACACTTGTTGGTATATTCCTTGCCGGTGTCCCCATCTGGTCTGTCCCCCCCAGAGTCCTTCCTGTCTCCACTGTAAATACTTCCTTAATCTCATGTTGAGCTCCTCACATACTTCTTGATCGTTTCTTGTGAGTTCTCCACCTTCTTTCCTCAGCCTTATCACCTGGTCTTTGACTGTTGTCTTCCTCCTAATGTGGCCATACGGCAGTTTCGGGTCAGATTTGACTTTCGATGCTTTGTCGTTTTCGTACTGTCGCTGGGCCTCCCTCCTTATCTGTGCATACTCGTTCCTGGCTCTTCTACTAATCTCCTTATTTTCCTGGGTCATTTGCCTCCTGTACCTTTTCCATTCTCTGGTGCACTTAGTTTTTACCTCCCTACACCTTCGGGTAAACCAAGGACTCGCTTTGGTCTTCCTATTATTTCTGTGTGTGGGTTGGAGGTAGGGTGCACAGGTGGGAGGTAGAGTGTATGGATGTGAGGTAGGGTGTATGGGTGGGAGGTAGGGAGTATGGGTGGGAGGAAGGGTGTATGGGTGTGAGGTAGGTTGTATATATGGGAGGTAGGGTGTATGGGAGGGAGGTAGGGTGTAAGGGTGGGAGGTACGGTGTGTGGGTAGTAGTTAAGGTGAATGGGTGGAAGGTAGGATGTATGGGTGGGAGGTAGGGTATATGGTTAAGAGGTAGGGCTTGTGGGTTTGATACTGTGAGTATGGGTGGGAGGTAGGGTGTGTGGGTGGGAGGCTGTGAGTATGGATGGGAGGTAGGGTGTGTGGGTGGGAAGTAAAGTGTGTGGGTGGGAGGCTGTGAGTATGGGTGGGTGGTAGGGTGTGTGGGTGGGAAGTAGGGTGTATGGGTGGTAGGTAGGGTGTATGGGTGGGAGGTAGGGTGTGTGGGTGGGAGGCTTTGAGTATGGGTGGGAGGTAGGGTGTATATGTGGGAGGCAGGGTGTATGGGTGGGGGTAGGGTGTATGGGTGGGAGGTAGGGTGTGTGGGTGGGAGACTGTGAGTATGGGTGGGAGGTAGGGTGTATGGTTGGGAGGCAGGGTGTATGAGTGGGAGGTAGGGTGTATGGGTGGGAGACTGTGAGTATGGGTGGGAGGTAGGGTGTATGGTTGGGAGGCAGGGTGTATGGATGGGAGGTAGGGTGTATGGGTGGGAGACTGTGAGTATGGGTGGGAGGTAGGGTGTATGGTTGGGAGGCAGGGTGTATGGGTGGGAGGTTGTGGGACGGGGTGTATGGGTGGGAGGTTGTGGGACGGGGTGTATGGGTGGGAGGTAGGGTGTATGGTTGGGAGGCAGGGTGTATGGATGGGAGGTAGGGTGTATGGGTGGGAGACTGTGAGTATGGGTGGGAGGTAGGGTGTATGGTTGGGAGGCAGGGTGTATGGATGGGAGGTAGGGAGTGTGGGTGGGAGACTGTGAGTATGGGTGGGAGGTAGGGTGTATTGGTGAGAGGTAGGGTGTATGGGTGGGAGGCAGGGTGTATGGGTGGGAGGTAGGGTGTATGGTTGGGAGGTAGGGTGTATGGGTGGGAGGTAGGGTGTATGGGTGGGAGGTAGGGTGAATGCGTGGGAGGCAGTGAGTATGGGTGCGAGGTAGGGTGTGTTGGTGGGAGGCTGTGAGATGTGTGGAAGGTAGGGTGTGAGGGTGGGAGGTAGGGTGTATGCGTGGGAGGTAGGGTGTATGGGTGGGAGGTAGGGTGTGTGGGTGGGAGACTGTGAATATGGGTGGTAGGTAGGGTGTATGGGTGGGAGGTAGGGTGTGTGGGTGAGAGGCTTTGAGTATGGGTGGGAGGTAGGGTGTATTGGTTGGTGAGAGGTAGGGTGTATGGGTGGGAGGCAGGGTGTATGGGTGGGGGAGTATAGGGTGTATGGGCGGGAGGTAGGGTGTATGGGTGGGAGATAGGGTGTATGGGTGGGAGGCAGGGTGTATGGGTGGGAGATAGGGTGTATGGGCGGGAGGCAGGGTGTATGGGTGGGAGATAGGGTGTATGGGTGGGAGGCAGGGTGTATGGGTGGGAGATAGGGTGTATGGTTGGGAGGCAGGGTGTATGGATGGGAGGTAGGGTGTATGGGTGGGAGACTGTGAGTATGGGTGGGAGGTAGGGTGTATGGTTGGGAGGCAGGGTGTATGGATGGGAGGTAGGGAGTGTGGGTGGGAGACTGTGAGTATGGGTGGGAGGTAGGGTGTATTGGTGAGAGGTAGGGTGTATGGGTGGGAGGCAGGGTGTATGGGTGGGAGGTAGGGTGTATGGGCGGGAGGTAGGGTGTATGGGTGGGAGGTAGGGTGTATGCGTGGGAGGCAGTGAGTATGGGTGCGAGGTAGGGTGTGTTGGTGGGAGGCTGTGAGATGTGTGGGAGGTAGGGTGTGAGGGGTGGGAGGTAGGGTGTATGGGTGGGAGGTAGGGTGTGTGGGTGGGAGACTGTGAATATGGGTGGTAGGTAGGGTGTATGTGTGGGAGGTAGGGTGTGTGGGTGAGAGACTCTTCGTATGGGTGGGAGGTATGGTGTTTGGGTGGGAGGTAGGGTGTATGGGTGGGAGGCTGTGAGTATGGGTGGGAGGTAGGGTGTATGGGTGGGAGGCTGTGAGTATGGGTGGGAAGTAGGGTGTGTGGGTGGGAGGCAGGGTGTATGGGTGAGAGATAGGGTGTATGGGTGGGAGGTAGGACTAGTGGATGGTATCACTATGACCTCACCTCCTCCTGCTTCACCTCACCTCACTACAGTATATAAGCCACGTCTACGGCCCTATGCTGTACATTCTCCAAGATTGATGGACTGAACACATCGACTCCAGGCTGAGGGACTGATTACCTCAAACTCCTCCTCTCCTTACGCCTTTCTACTTTGTATCGGACTGATGAAGCCACTGTGTGGCGAAACGTTTCCTGAATAAAGATTCCCATATGTTGCATAAGTGTCTCAATCTTCAATACCTATTTACAAGGCAGGTGACAGGTCCTTGGCTTCGAACTATAGACCAATAAGCCTTACCTCCATAGTGGGAAAATTTATGGAATCAATAATTTGTAGATGAATGGTTCAGAGAACCGACATGTTGATAAATTAGACACATGTGCAACTCTTGGGTATTTTTATTGAGGAAACGTTTCGCCACACAGTGGCTTCATCAGTCCATACGTAGGAGAAACTTGAAGAACAGGAGGAGAATGAGGTAATCAGTCCCTCAACCTTGAGTCGATGTGTTCAGTCCATCAATCTTGAAAAGAATCAATAATTGCCGAAGCAATTCGTAGCCATCTTGACAGGCACAGATTGATTAATGAATCTCCGGTTTTACAAAGGGGCGTTCCTGTCTTACGAATTTACTAACTTTTTTCACTAAGGTGTTTGAGGAGGTAGATCATGGTAATGAATATGATATTGTGTATATGGACTTCAGTAAGGCTTTCGATAGAGTTCCACACCAGAGGCTATTGAGGAAACTTAAGGCACACGGAATAGGAGGAGAAATTTTTTCCTGGGTAGAGGCATGGCTGACAAATAGACAGCAGAGAGTTTGTTAGGTATTTCATACCATTTTAAAGCAGAGAGTTTGCATAAATGGGGAGAAATCAGAATGGGAGCACGTCACAAGCGGTGTTCCTCAGGGGTCAGTGTTGGGCCCGTTGTTGTTCACAATTTACATAAACGACATAGATGAGGGAATAAATAGCGACATAAGCAAATTTGCTGATGACACCAAAATAGGCCGTCCAATTCATTCTAATGAGGACACTAGAACACTCCAGGATGATTTGAATAGACTGATGCAATTGTCGGAGAAGCGGCAGATGCAGTTTAATATTGACGAATGCAAAGTTGTAAATGTTGGACAGTTAAATAACCATGCCACATGTAAACTAAATAATGTAGATCTTAATACTACTGATTGCGAAAAGGATTTAGGAGTTCTGGTTAGCAGTAATCTAAAACCAAGACAACAGTGCATTAGTGTTCGCAATAAAGCTAACAGAATTCTTGGCTTCATATCTAGAAGTATAAATAATAGAAGTCCTCAGGTCGTTCATCAACTCTATATATCCTTGGTTAGGCTTCATTTAGACTATGCTGCTCAGTTCTGGTCACCGTATTACAGAATGGATATAAATGCTCTGGAAAACGTACAGAGGAGGATGACAAAGATGATCCCATGTATCAGAGATCTTCCCTATGAGGATAGACTGAGGGCCCTGAATCTGCACTCTCTCGAAAGGCGTAGAATTAGGGGGGATATGATCGAGGTGTATAAATGGAAAACAGGAATAAGTAAAGGGGATGTAAATAGCGTGCTGAAAATTTCCAGCCAAGACAGGACTCGCAGCAATGGTTTCAAGTTGGAAAAGTTCAGATTCAGAAAGGATATAGGAAAGCACTGGTTTGGTAATAGAGTTGTGGATGAATGGAACAAACTCCCAAGTACAGTTATTCAGGCTAAAACGTTGTGTAGCTTTAAAAATAGGTTAGATAAATACATGAGTGGGTGTGGGTGGGTGTGAGTTGGACCTGACTAGCTTGTACTGCTGGGTCTGATGCAGTGCTCCATCCTTGAGTGGAGATGATCAGACTGGGTGGGTCATTGGGCTAATCCGAGGAGGGGGGTCATTGGTCTAATCCGGGGGGAGACATGGACCTGCTCCGCATGGGTCAGTAGGCCTGTTGCAGTGTTCCTTCTTTCTTATGTTCTTATGTGTTGAACATCTGAGGGAAGCAGCGTCAAGCCAGGAAGGCAATGCAGACTCTCTCGGTGATTCCTGGTAGTTGATAGCTGAGTATTTTCCTCATTTTGCAGCTATACCAGAGAGTCCTGGGCCCCTATGACCAGTTTCACTTTCTGAAGGGTGATGGGTAGCCGGACGGAGTGGTCGTCTTCATGGATGGCTGTAAGCAATGGTTGAAAGTCTTCAAGGCTGTCATCTCTCCTCTGGTTGACCCAGCTATCGTGCCTTGGTGAGACAGAGTATTTCTTTCCCACACACAGATTCCATAAAGTTTTCTTGGCTCTGGTGATCATTTATGTTGAAACTGTTTCTTCATCGTTCTCATCGGTAGATAAATGAGACACATTAGCAACACTACAGTATGTTGCGGAAACGTTTCGCTAACCAGTGACGTCATCAGTACAATACAACATTATTCTCTATATCAGAATAAAGCCGCTGGTTGGCGATATGTCTCAATAATAAAAATACTCGAGTGTTTCTCATGGTTCTTATTCATTCCATGTGTCTTATTCATCTTGTGTGTCTTAGTCATCTACTTATTCATCCTCGTCTCCTTCTCCAGCCTCTTCTCCCTCCCTTCTTGCCCTCTTTTCTGTCCTTTTTCTCATTTCTTCCTCCTTGCCCTCTTATCTCGCTCCATCATCTCTTCCCTCCTGTCTCACTCATTGCCCTCTCCTGTCTCTCTCCCTGCCCTATCCTGTCTCACTCATTGCCCTTTCCTGTCTCACTCATTGCCCTCTCCTGTCTCTCTCCCTGCCCTATCCTGTCTCACTCATTGCCCTCTCCTGTCTCTCTCCCTGCCCTATCCTGTCTCACTCATTGCCCTTTCCTGTCTCACTCATTGCCCTCTCCTGTCTCTCTCCCTGCCCTATCCTGTCTCACTCATTGCCCTTTCCTGTCTCACTCATTGCCCTCTCCTGTCTCTCTCCCTGCCGTGTCCTGTCTCACTCATTGCTCTCTCCTGTCTCACTCATTGTCCTCTCCTGTCTCTCTCCCTGCCCTCTCCTGTCTCACTTATTGCCTTCGCCTGTCTCACTCATTGTCCTCTCCTGTCTCTCTCCCTGCCCTATCCTGTCTCACTCATTGCCCTGTCCTGTCTCACTCATTGCCCTCTCCTGTCTCTCTCCCTGCCCTATCCTGTCTCACTCATTGCCCTGTCCTGTCTCACTCATTGCCCTCTCCTGTCTCTCTCCCTGCCCTGTCCTGTCTCCTATCCTGTCTCACTCATTGTCCTCTCCTGTCTCTCTCCCTGCCCTGTTGTCTCACTCCTTTCCTGTCTCACTCATTGCCCTCTCCTGTCTCTCTCCCTGCCCTGTCCTGTCTCACTCATTGCTCTCTCCTGTCTCACTCATTGTCCTCTCCTGTCTCTCTCCCTGCCCTCTCCTGTCTCACTTATTGCCCTCGCCTGTCTCACTCATTTCCATCTCCTGTCTCACTCATTTCCCTCTCCTGTCTCACTCATTGCCCTCTCCTGTCACACTCGCTGCCATCTACTGCCTCTCTCCCTGCCCTTGTCTCCCTCCCTGCCCTCGTCTCCCTCCCTGCCGTCGTCTCCCTCCCTGCCCTCGTCTCCCTCCCTGCCGTCGTCTCCCTCCCTGCCCTCGTCTCTCTCCCTGCCCTCGTCTCCCTCCCTGCCCTCGTCTCCCTCCCTGCACTCGTCTCCCTCCCTGCGCTCGTCTCCCTCCCTGCCCTCGTCTCCCTCCCTGCCCTTGTCTCCCTCCCTGCCCTCGTCTCCCTCCCTGCCCTCGTCTCCCTCCCTGCCCTCGTCTCCCTCCCTGCCCTTGTCTCCCTCCCTGCCCTTGTCTCCCTCCCTGCCCTCGTCACCCTCCCTGCCCTCGCCTCCCTCCCTGCCCTCGTCTCCCTCCCTGCCGTCGTCTCCCTCCCTGCCCTCGTCTCCCTCCCTGCCCTCGTCCCCCCCCTGCCCTCGTCTCCCTCCCTGCCCTCGTCTCCCTCCCTGCCGTCGTCTCCCGCCCTGCCCTCGTCTCCCTCCCTGCCCTCGTCCCCCCCTGCCCTCGTCTCCCTCCCTGCCCTCGTCTCCCTCCCTGCCCTTGTCTCCCTCCCTGCCCTTGTCTCCCTCCCTGCCCTCGTCACCCTCCCTGCCCTCGCCTCCCTCCCTCCCCTCATCTCCCTCCCTGCCGTCGTCTCCCTCCCTGCCCTCGTCTCCCTCCCTGCCCTCGTCCCCCTCCCTGCCCTCGTCTCCCTCCCTGCCCTCGACTCCCTCCCTGCCCTCGTCTCCCTCCCTGCCCTCGTCACCCTCCCTGCCCTCGTCTCCCTCCCTGCCCTCGTCTCCCTCCCTGCCCTTGTCTCCCTCCCTGCCCTAGTCTCCCTCCCTGCCCTCGTCACCCTCCCTGCCCTCGCCTCCCTCCCTGCCCTCGTCTCCCTCCCTGCCCTCGTCTCCCTCCCTGCACTCGTCTCCCTCCCTGCCCTCGTCTCCCTCCCTGCAATCGTCTCCCTCCCTGCACTCGTCTCCCTCCCTGCCCTCGTCTCCCTCCCTGCCCTCGTCTCCCTCCCTGCCCTCTCCTTCCTCACAGCTTCATAAATGTCCAAGTATTACCTTGAATATTGCAACTTTTCATCATGGCTGGCAATAGCAGAAAATTATTTTACAGATAACTGTTATATGGTTATATTCTAGCAAGAATTTGTGTACACAAACTTACGAGCAGTTACCCTGTCACATATTTTATCTTCAATTGGACACACACAATATTTCTCCTTCTAAAAAAAAATCTCTCTTGTACAATGAAAAATTTCTAAATATAAAAGCGACTGAAAAAAATCCTGACGAGAAATAAATAAACAAATATTTTTTTTTTCAGTAATTGTTAATCATGTTAGTTTTGTTTAAGCAAGTAAAGTTTATAAATTGTTTTTGCTCTCACTTGATTATTTATGTACAGTGTCTGCACCCCAGTGGAGGGATTAACATGATTACTGTTTAGAGGGACATCTATACTGTTGTATCTGCTCGCCTCTGGCAACACACTGGTAGTGTGAATGATGGTAAAAGTGTTTCTTTTATATATATATATATATATATATATATATATGTGTGTGTGTGTGTGTGTGTGTGTGTGTGTGTGTGTGTGTGTGTGTGTGTGTATATGTGTGTGTGTGTGTGTTTGTGTGTGTGTGTGTGTGTGTGTGTGTGTGTGTGTGTGTGTGTGTGTGTGTGTGTGTGTGTGTGTGTGTGTGTGTGTGTGTGTGTGTGTGTGTGTGTGTGTGTGTGTGTGTGTGTGTGTCGTGCTGAATATGTAAAACTTGTAATTTTGGCTTAAATAGTAACACACTTCTTGCCGAATAAGGCAAGCGAAAATTTGTGTATGCAATAATTTCGCAAAAATTATTTTGAGCCTGACGAAAAAATATATTTCATTGTGTTTGTTTATTATTAAATTATTGTAAACCTATTTAACATATATTTAGTTGGTTACGTTACGTGGACGACGTCCTCGTAATAACTCCCAAACGTTTTGATGTACGGAATCTTCAGGCAAGGCTCAACGCAGTTGAACCGGCGATCCAGTTTACACTAGAAGAAGAGTCCAATGACAAGTTACCTTTCCTCGACGTCCTCATTCACAAAGTAGACAACAGCCTAAGATTTCAAGTTTATCGGAAACCTACCAATAACAATGATCTCACACACTTCTGTTCCAGTCAAGATACTCAGACCAAAAGAGGCATCATCATCGGATTTTTCCTAAGAGCATACCGAATTTGTAGTCCTGAGTTTCTTGACGAGGAATGTACATACATTCACCGAACCTTCACAGATTTACATTTTCCTTCCTTTTTCATCAAAGACTGCAAGAAAAGAGCCATTCAGATCATTATCTCCATGCACCAACACCACTCCCAACAAAGTTATAATTCTTCCCAACAGCCAGGTTGCACTGAACGTTTCTAAAGTACTTTCACAAGCTAACACCAGAGTCGCCATCGCTTCCAGCACTTCGATAAAGGATCTAACCTGAACGAAATCCAAGCACCACGAAACAGTCAATGCAGGGGTTTACACTATACCCTGTGGAGGCTGCGACAAGATCTATGTAGGTGAAACAGCAAGAAACCTCGACACCCGCCTCAGTGAACACATTTATGCATGTAGGAACGATAACTTGAACAACGCCTGTGTACAACACCGAAATTCCACCAATCATCTCATGAAGTTCAGGGACGCCCAACTAGTGATCAAAGAAACTAATTTCCGCAGACGCAAGTGCCTTGAATCTTCACTAATAGCTGTTTCTAATACAATTAAACAAAACAAAGGCAGCTTCACCATCTCTGAAGTCTTAGCAAGAATCCTCCTGAAAACAGTAAACCCTACCATCACATAGTCTCTCCTGTTAATACTACACAAACACATTACAGAGAATGAACATTGAAACAGGCCTTCTCTATCCTGCCTCCAATAGAAATATTTGTCTAACCAATTTTTATGTTTCCCAAGTAATGGCTTTTATATCCTTTACTCATGTGCAAGTTAATTGTTCTAACATATTGTATTACTACTACTACTACTACTACTACTACCACTAGTATTGCACCTCACTCTGAGCCTATATATATCCTCTGTGTCCATGTACTGTTTGTAACGGCTTGACAAAGCTCCTGGAGAGTGAAACGTTGCCACAATAAAATGTCACATTAGTTGCACTTGTGTCCTTTTACTTTTAAATTCTAGTTTATCACGTCATCCACTTGCTGTTCTTCCTTCTATGTTTTGTTCTACAAGATACTTGAAGTTCAGCACTGCAAGGTCACTGGCACCCAAGGGGCTCATATTCTGTTTCTCTTATGTCTGACAATGCTGGGCTGATTCACCTCCTCCTCTCACTCTCTCTCTCTCTCTCGTATTATATCCTTAATATGCTGACACAAAGTTTTCAGTGACCATTACCATCAACTTAGCCCTCCATGTTTCCACTCCTCCCTTGTAAGTCCTCATTTTCTCAGTCTATCTTTTTGTGATGGAAATCACCCATGATGAGTAACTTTGTATTATTCCTGTGGGCACTCATACCATCTTCAGTTGTGGCGTCAACAATTGATTTATTGTTGTCTTCATATTCTTGCTTCTGTTTCCTGCTGTTAGGTGGCAGGTTGTATGTTATTGTAATTACTACTCTGCATCACCCAGACTTAACTTAGCCCACTATGAAGTAATGTATCTCTTGTCTGTTTATATCTCTCACCCCTTCAAAGCTCTACTGATTTCTGGTTACCAGTACCGCCCCTTCAACTCCCTTGTTTCATCTGTCTTTCCTTACCACTTGATATCCAGCTGGATATACGGCATCTGGTAATATGTCTCTGCGATACTATGATGTTTCGATTTACTTCAACTATTTGTTCATTCATCTCATCTCTCTTGTTTGATACTCCATCTGTATTTATGCACCACACTCTTCGCTCACTTTCCCTTACCATACATCGATTTTTGCTTTCGGCTTTCTTAGTATGTTGCTCATCTGACATGTGTGGGGGAGGTAGGACCTGGGTCAGTATGTCACAACTAGGGATGTGGACAGGGAAGGGGAACAGAGAAGGGGAACAGAGAAGGGGAACAGAGAAGTGGAATGACGAGGAATGGGGGGCTTGAGTAAGTGTTGATGCTGGGATAGGTTGGGGAGGGGAGGTTCCAGAGTCGAGCCTATCTGACAAGGGGTTCCTGACTGGGTTTCAAGTATTTCCTCTGTTGTTCCTCCTAAATTACAGTACTGTCATCATCCAGTGATTATATTACCGTGTGAGCTTCAGGCACTCTTCTTATCATCATATCTTGTCCCTAGGTATATGGAACCTGAAGGTTAGTATGACTGGGTACTGGATCTCCCAATCCACTGTAAATCATCTACCTGATCAATCTCCTCCAATGCCCATAATGACAAATATAACCTCACATTCCTCATCCTTCCAGCCAGGACCTCCATCGCCTCACAGAGACCATACATCATCAATGACCTCTCTCTACCTCCCACTGCCTCCCCCTTCAGACCCACGGTTTGTCTTAAGTGGCGTGTACCAGGAGAGTGCTTCGGGGGTCAAGGCACCAGCAGCCCGGTCCGTGACCAGGCCTTCACCATAGATTGTTAGGTAAGACACATATGCAACAGTTAGGTATCTTTATTTCGAAACGTTTCGCCTACACAGTAGGCTTCTTCAGTCGAGTACAGAAAGGTTGATAGAAGCAGAAGATACTTGAAGACGATGTAATCAGTCCATCACCCTTAAAGTTTTGAGGTGGTCAGTCCCTCAGTCTGGAGAAGAGCATTGTTCCGTTGTCTGAAACAATATGAAGTTGAAGTGACAGAATGGGGCCTTTATATAGTGCCAGGAGGTGAGACGTAGGTTGCTTTGGGAGGGCAGGTCCTTCTCAAACCCAGCCGTTCTCACTAGTAGAGGTTGTCGAAGTGGTCTGTACCAAGATACCCTTGTGTTGCAGTGTCTGACAGAATGAACATTAAAATGGTATGAAATACCGACAGATTGAGAAGGACCTGCCCTCCCAAAGCAACCTACGTCTCACCTCCTGGCACTATATAAAGGCCCCATTCTGTCACTTCAACTTCATATTGTTTCAGACAACGGAACAATGCTCTTCTCCAGACTGAGGGACTGACCACCTCAAAACTTTAAGGGTGATGGACTGATTACATCGTCTTCAAGTATCTTCTGCTTCTATCAACCTTTCTGTACTCGACTGAAGAAGCCTACTGTGTAGGCGAAACGTTTCGAAATAAAGATACCTAACTGTTGCATATGTGTCTTACCTAACAATCTGTCGGTATTTCATACCATTTTAATGTTCATTCTGTCAGACACTGCAACACAAGGGTATCTTGGTACAGACCACTTCGACAACCTCTACTAGTGAGAACGGCTGGGTTTGAGAAGGACCTGCCCTCCCAAAGCAACCTACGTCTCACCTCCTGGCACTATATAAAGGCCCCATTCTGTCACTTCAACTTCATATTGTTTCAGACAACGGAACAATGCTCTTCTCCAGACTGAGGGACTGACCACCTCAAAACTTTAAGGGTGATGGACTGATTACATCGTCTTCAAGTATCTTCTGCTTCTATCAACCTTTCTGTACTCGACTGAAGAAGCCTACTGTGTAGGCGAAACGTTTCGAAATAAAGATACCTAACTGTTGCATATGTGTCTTACCTAACAATCTGTCGGTATTTCATACCATTTTAATCTTCACCATAGACCCTGGCAGTCTCTCTTATCAGTTCTTAAGGTTTCCTATCTTCTCTGGGCCACTTTGCACCCTGAGATGGTTAACACACCTGGGATAAGAAATGGTCTGGTGATACCGAAAAATTGTGGGAAAAGACACTTGTGTACAGTTCAGGACATTTATTAAAGGAAACGTTTTGCCACGAGTGACTTCTTTAGTACTAATACAGAGAAAACTAAGAAAACACGTATATATAGTGGCAGGAGTCAGGTGCAATGTCGAGTGCGTAACAATAGTAGTAGCAGTAGTAGTAGTAGTAGTAGTAGCAGCAGCAGTAGTAGTAGCAGCAGCAGCAGTAGTAGTAGTAGTAGCAGCAGCAGTAGTAGTAGTAGTAGCAGCAGCAGCAGTAGTAGTAGTAGCAGCAGCAGCAGTAGTAGTAGTAGTAGTAGCAGCAGCAGCAGTAGTAGTAGTAGCAGCAGCAGTAGTAGTAGTAGCAGCAGCAGCAGCAGTAGTAGTAGTAGTAGCAGCAGCAGCAGTAGTAGTAGTAGCAGCAGCAGTAGTAGTAGTAGCAGCAGCAGTAGTAGTAGCAGCAGCAGCAGCAGTAGTAGTAGTATTAACTGTGGAGAGATGGTTAACACACCTGGGATGGTTAACACACCTGCGAGGATTAACACACCAGGGATGGTTAACACACCTAGGATGGTTAACACACCTGGGATGGTTAACACACCTGGGATGGTTAACACACCTGGGATGGTTAACAAACCTGGGACAGTTAACACACCTGGGATGTTAACACACCTGGGATGGTTAACACACCTGCGAGGATTAACACACCAGGGCTGGTTAACACACCTGGGATGGTTAACACACCTGCGATGGCTAACACACCTGGGATAGTTAACACACCTGGGATAATTAACACACCTGGGATGGTTAACACACCTGGGATGGTTAACACACAGGGGATGGTTAATACACTAGGGATGGTTAGCACACCAGGGATGGTTAACACTCCTGGGATGGTTAACACACCTGGGATGGTTAACACACTTGCGAGGGTTAACACACCTGGGATGGTTAACACACCAAGGATGGTTAGCACACCTTTGAAGGTTAACACACATGGGATGGTTAACACACCTGGGATGGTGAACATACCCGGGATGGTCAACACACCTGGGATGGTTAATACACCAAGGATGGTTAACACACCAGGGATGGTTAACACACCTGCGAGGGTTAACGCAACAGGGATGGTTAACACACCTGGGATGGTTAAGACACCTGGGATGGTTAACACACCTGGGATGGTTAACATACCTGGGATGGTTAACACACCTGGAATGGTTAACACACCTGGGATGAGAAGTTGATGAGAGGAATTCATTCGATAGAAGACCAGGCAGAACTACAAAGGGATCTGGACAGGCTGCAGACCTGATCCAGCAATTGGCTCCTGGAGTTCAACCCCACCAAGTGCAAAGTCATGAACATTGGGGAAGGGCAAAGAAGACCGCAGACGGAATACAGTCAAGGGGCCAGTGACTACAAACCTCACTCAAGATAAAAGATCTTGGGGTGAGTATAACACCAGGCACATCTCCTGAAGCGCACATCAACCAAATAACTGCCGCAGCATATGGGCGCCTAGCAAACCTCAGAACAGCATTCCGACATCTTAATAAGGAATCGTTCAGGACCCTGTACACCGTGTACGTTAGGCCCATATTGGAGTATGCGGCACCAGTTTGGAACCCACACCTAGCCAAGCACGTAAAGAAACTAGAGAAAGTGCAAAGGTTTGCAACAAGACTAGTTCCAGAGCTAAGAGGTATGTCCTACGAGGAGAGGTTAAGGGAAATCAACCTGACGACACTGGAGGACAGGAGAGATAGGGGGACATGATAACGACATACAAAATACTGAGAGGAATTGACAAGGTGGACAAAGACAGGATGTTCCAGAGATTGGACACAGTAACAAGGGGACACAGTTGGAAGTTGAAGACACAGATGAATCACAGGAATGTTAGGAAGTATTTCTTCAGCCACAGAGTAGTCAGTAAGTGGAATAGTTTGGGAAGCGATGTAGTGGAGGCAGGATCCATACATGGCTTTAAGCAGAGGTATGATAAAGCTCACGGTTCAGGGAGAGTGACCTAGTAGCGACCAGTGAAGAGGCGGGGCCAGGAGCTTGGACTCGACCCCTGCAACCTCAACTAGGTGAGTACAACTAGGCGAGTACACACACACACACACACACACGACCCCCGCAACCACAATAGGCAGGCAAACCAAGAAAGTGGAGCATACTCAAGGTGCGAGCGTACTTGTGCCTCGTACAGGATCTTGCAACCCCTACTATCAAGCAGATGCGAGATACGGTGAAGTGCTGTAAGCTTCCTGGCTGCCTTGTTTGCAAGATTTACAACATGGTTCTTCATGGTCAGTTTGGAGTCAAATTTCACCCCAAGGATATCAACTTCTTCTCCAGGTGCCAACACCCTCCCATTCATCCTTACTACTGCACCAGCATTACCATCATGGTGCCTAGAGACGATCATCATTTGCGTTTTCTCAGGTGCAAATGTTAATTGCCATCTATCTCCCCAAGCTGATATAGCTCTTAGCTGGTGATTGATGTAGCTTAGAGCAGCTGGCATTTCTTCTCTTGGATAAGTGAATGTCAGTGTACAGTCGTCTGCATATGCATGGGATTCTGGGATGAGATGAAGGTCATTGAAGTAGACATTCCATAACAAACCATACCACGGGCGGGGATAGAACCCGCGATCAGAGAGTCTCAAAACTCCAGACCGTCGCGTTAGCCATTGGACCAGCTAGTTACACTAAGATTCGTCCAACTAGGTATATTTCTACACCATAGAAATATTAGCATAGGCACCACTGTGACCACAAATGCAAGTTTTTACAGACGAATCTCCAGCTCGCGTGGCCGTGACGAACTCTAGCTCAAGTTCCCTCAAAGCCGTTAACATGACTCACGAAATCGTAAATCTGTAAAAACTTGCATTTGTGGTCACAGTGGTGCCTATGCTAACCTTCCTATGGTGTAGAAATAAACCTAGTTGAACGAATCTTACTGTGGCTAGCTGGTCCAGTGGCTAACGCGACGGTCTGGAGTTTTGAGACTCTCTGATCGCGGGTTCTATCCCCGCCCGTGGTATGGTTTGTTTGCAATCGTGTCATTACTATTTCGTGAGTCATGATTCCATAACAATGAACCCAGCACGCTTCCTTGTGGAACACTTGCCCCAATAGGATGTCTTTCTGATTCCGTTCCATTAAGAACTACCCTTAAAGATCTACCATGAAGGTAATCACTGAGGAAACATAGCGTAGAGCCTGCAATTCCCAGTGCCTGAGGTTTTGCTAAGAGGCCTTGGTGCCACACCCGGTCGAAAGCACCAGCAATGTCCAGTGCTACCACACAGCTGACTTTGGATTCATCCAGTGACTGGTGCCGCTTAGTGGAAAGGTTTAACAACAGATCAGCAGCAGAGTAACCTTTCCTGAAGCCATATTGACGGTCACAGAGTAGTGAGTGGTAGTCAAAAAACTCTGTCATTTGTCTTGAGATTATTGTCTCAAGGATCTTACCAGTGATTGACAGGAGTGACACTGGTCTGTAGTTGCTGATTTCTGCTCTGCTCTTCTTTTTGTGAACAGGGACTACATTTGACTCTTTCCACGGAGAGGGCCATTTGCACTGTACTAGGCAGTGCTGAAAGATGCGAGTTAGAGGTGCTGCTGGCTGGTCTGCACATCTTCTCAGCAATCTTGGGCTCAACTTGTCTGGGCCCACAGCCTTTTCTTGGTCAAGTGATTTAAGAAGGAAATGCACCTCCTCCTGCCTTATTGTCACCACTGACAGTTTTGACACAGTTCTTCAAATGGGCCGCTGAAAACAATATGAAATTCAATGAAGAGAAATATCAACTACTCAGATATGGAAAACTTGAGGAAATTAAAACTGTATAAGGGTATACAACAAATTTTAACCATACAATAGAACGAAAAAGTAATGTGATGGACCTGGGAGTGATAATGTTAGAGGATCTCACCTTCAAAGATCACTACTACCACATTTACTAGGAAAATGATAGGACGGATAATGAGAACCTTCAAAACTAGGGATGCCAAGCCCATGATGATTCTCTTCAAATCACTTGTTCTCTCTAGGCTGGAATATTGCTATATACTAACTGCTCCCTTCAAGGCAGACAAAATTACTGACCTGGAGAATGTACAGAGATTTCACGGCACACATAAGTACGATAAAGCACCTAAATTACTGGGAGAGGTTGAGTCCCCTTGATTTGTATTCCCTGGAACGCAGGCGAGAAAGATACATGATAATATACACTTGGAAAATCCTAGAGGGATTAGTACCAAACTTGCACACGAAAATCACTCCCTACGAAAGCAAAAGACTCGGCAGACGATGCAAAATTCCCCCAATGAAAAGTAGGAGCTCCACGAGTAGACTAAGAGACAACACAATAAGTGTCAGGGGCCCAAGACTGTTCAACTGCCTTTCAACATACAAAAGGGGGATTACCAATAGACCCCTGGCTGTCTTCAAGAAGGCACTGAACAGCCACTTAAAGTCAGTACCTGACCAGCCGGGCTGTGGTTCGTACATCGGTTTGCGTAACCAGCAGTAACAGCCTTGTTGATCAGACCCTGATCCACCATGAGGCCTGGTCTCAGACCTGGCTGCAGGGGCGTTGACCCCGGAAACCCTCTCCAGGTATACTCCAGGTATCGGTGTTGACTTCCAAGTCCTCTGCTATCTGTTTCTACCATGTACTCGCATGTACTCTCTCTCTCTCCCTCAGTCCTTTCCTCCCCCCTCTCTCTCTCTCTCTCTAAATTCCTCTGCCTTCCACATACTAAAATGTTTTTCTCCCCATAACCTTAAAACGTTTTTTGCCAGCCTCGCTCAGAAATGTTTTCCACCTCTTTCCTCTGAACGTTTTATCCATGACGGAAGATGTTCTTATACACCAAACTTACTTTACTCTTCATTCTTCCTCAAACCTTCATCTTTGTTCTCGTTTTATCCACACAATGTAGCCTGGCTCTACGATACTACAAATATTTGATAGAAATGAATATCTCGGGATATCCTGGGAGAGTCTGGCATGACATGGTATAATATTATAGGATCTTTGAGAAGGATGAAGCGCATATGTTAACAATAGTCATATGATGACTGGCAGCTGGAACTTTTGGTCATCTGACCGAGACCTTGTGCTGGTTTACTCATCTACTCCTTTAAAAATTAGGGTTATAATTATAACCATTATATATAGCACAGAAGAGTACAGTGTAGAGGACAGAAGGAGAGCAGAACACTGTGCTCTGTATCAAGTCTGTCAGCTGATAATAGTTAAACTACCTCTGTCTAGGAAGACGAGGATAGTAAAACAGAAGGCTCTCTCCCTACTCCTCACTCCCTCCAGCCATACCATCGGCTTGAAAAAAAAGTACTTGAAGTTAACTGAACTGGGTTGAAAAAGTGACTGAAATGTCACTGACATGAGGTTGAACTTAGACTAAATAGTACTACTACTACTGTTGCTACTGCTGCTACTATCACTACTACTGTTGCTACTGCTGCTACTATCACTACTACTGTTGCTACTGCTGCTACTATCACTACTACTGTTGCTACTGCTGCTACTATCACTACTACTGTTGCTACTGCTGCTACTATCACTACTACTGTTGCTACTGCTGCTACTATCACTACTACTACTGTTGTTACTGCTGCTTTCACAATTACTACTAGTGTTACTATCACTACTACTATCACTGCCACTAACACTGCTGCTATCACTACTACCATTATCTACTAATTCTACTAAGCTAAATTACTCTATATCTAACTCTAACTTGGTTTAAATACTTATATGAGGTAATATGATACATTAGTTAACAGAGGCTTTATCACCAAATTAGACTTATAATTAATAGTTGGTAGAAGAATGTGACATCATCGGGATCGGCATCGTACTGACGTACAATTCTCGACCCTCTCTCCTTACCAATCTCCCACGTCTGAATTTGAAGGGAAAATTGTATGATTTTCCCACAGAGCCTAAAAGAAAGACTTACTGTTAATTATGTCTCTTCATACACACACACACACACATACACACCAAACACCCAATCGTACATAGCACTGCTACGGACATAAATGCTATCATAGTCAGCTACAGACTGGTGGTCCCTGCTGGTAGTAACCTCCACAGTGAGAGTCACAGAGGCTGATAGTATCCTCCACAGTAAGAGTCACAGAGTCTGGTAGTATCCTCCACAGAGTCACAGTGGTTGGTAGTATCATCCACAGTGAAAGTCACAGTGGCTGGTAGTATCCTCCACAGTGAGAGTCACAGAGGCTTGTAGTATCCTCCACAGTAAGAGTCACATAGGCTGATAGTATCCTCCACAGTAAGAGTCACAGAGTCTGGTAGTATCCTCCACAGAGTCACAGTGGTTGGTAGTATCATCCACAGTGAGAGTCACAGTGGCTGGTAGTATCCTCCACAGTGAGAGTCACAGAGGCTTGTAGTATCCTCCACAGTAAGAGTCACAGAGTCTGGTAGTATCCTCCACAGAGTCACAGTGGTTGGTAGTATCATCCACAGTGAGAGTCACAGTGGCTGGTAGTATCCTCCACAGTAAGAGTCACAGTGACTGGTAGTATCATCCACAGTGAGAGTCACAAAGGCTGGTAGTATCCTCCACAGTAAGAGT
This sequence comes from Cherax quadricarinatus, assembly GCF_038502225.1. Lineage (NCBI taxonomy): Eukaryota > Metazoa > Arthropoda > Malacostraca > Decapoda > Parastacidae > Cherax > Cherax quadricarinatus. The sequence goes on along the minus strand of NC_091310.1, from coordinate 25,057,703 downwards.
CACAGAGGCTGGTAGTATCCTCCAGAGTGAGAGTCACATTGGCTGGTAGTATCCTCCAGAGTGAGAGTCACAGTGGCTGGTAGAATCATCCACAGTGAGAGTCACAGTGGCTGGTAGTATCATCCACAGTGAGAGTCACAGTGGCTGGTAGTATCCCCCACAGTAAGAGTCACAGTGGCTGGTTGTATCATCCACAGTGAGAGTCACAGTGGCTGGTTGTATCCTCCAGAGTGAGAGTCACAGTGGCTGGTTGTATCATCCACAGTGAGAGTCACAGTGGCTGGTAGTATCCTCCAGAGTGAGAGTCACAGTGGCTGGTTGTATCATCCACAGTGAGAGTCACAGTGGCTGGTTGAATCATCCACAGTAAGAGTCACAGTGGCTGGTAGTATCCTCCAGAGTGAGAGTCTCAGTGGTTGGTTGTATCATCCACAGTGAGAGTCACAGTGGCTGGTTGTATCATCCACAGTGAGAGTCACAGTGACTGGTTGTATCACCCACAGTGAGAGTCACAGTGGCTGGTTGTATCATCCACAGTGAGAGTCACAGTGGCTGGTAGTATCCTCCAGAGTGAGAGTCACAGTGGCTGGTTGTATCATCCACAGTGAGAGTCACAGTGGCTGGTAGTATCCTCCAGAGTGAGAGTCACAGTGGCTGGTTGTATCATCCACAGTGAGAGTCACAGTGGCTGGTTGTATCATCCACAGTAAGAGTCACAGTGGCTGGTAGTATCCTCGACAGTAAGAGTCACAGTGGCTGGTTGTATCATCCACAGTAAGAGTCACAGTGGCTGGTAGTATCCTCCAGAGTGAGAGTCACAGTGGCTGGATGTATCATCCACAGCGAGAGTTACAGTGGCTGGTTGTATCATGCACAGTGAGAGTCACAGTGGCTGGTTGTATCATCCACAGCGAGAGTTACAGTGGCTGGTAGTATCCTCCACAGTAAGAATCACAGTGGCTGGTTGTATCATCCACAGTGAGAGTCACAGTGGCTGGTAGTATCCTCCAGAGTGAGAGTTACAGTGGCTGGTTGTATCATCCACAGTGAGAGTCACAGTGGCTGGTTGTATCATCCACAGCGAGAGTCACAGTGGCTGGTAGTATCCTCCAGAGTGAGAGTCACAGTGGCTGGTTGTGTCATCCACAGTAAGAGTCACAGTGGCTGGTAGTATCCTCCACAGTGAGAGTCACAGTGGCTGGTTGTATCATCCACAGTGAGAGTCACAGTGGCTGGTAGTATCCTCCAGAGTGAGAATTACAGTGGCTGGTTGTATCATCCACAGTGAGAGTCACAGTGGCTGGTTGTATCATCCACAGCGAGAGTCACAGTGGCTGGTTGTATCATCCACAGTGAGAGTCACAGTGGCTGGTTGTATCATCCACAGTGAGAGTCACAGTGGCTGGTAGTATCCTCCAGAGTGAGAATTACAGTGGCTGGTTGTATCATCCACAGTGAGAGTCACAGTGGCTGGTTGTATCATCCACAGCGAGAGTCACAGTGGCTGGTTGTATCATCCACAGTGAGAGTCACAGTGGCTGGTTGCATCATCCACAGTGAGAGTCACAGTGGCTGGTTGTATCATCCACAGCGAGAGTTACAGTGGCTGGTAGTATCCTCCAGAGTGAGAGTCACAGTGGCTGGTTGTGTCATCCACAGCGAGAGTTACAGTGGCTGGTTGTATCATCCACAGTAAGAGTCACAGTGGCTGGTAGTATCCTCCACAGTAAGAGTCACAGTGGCTGGTAGTATCCTCCACAGTAAGAGTCACAGTGGCTGGTAGTATCCTCGACAGTAAGAGTCACAGTGGCTGGTTGCATCATCCACAGTGAGAGTCACAGTGGCTGGTTGCATCATCCACAGCGAGAGTTACAGTGGCTGGTAGTACCCTCCAGAGTGAGAGTCACAGTGGCTGGTAGTACCCTCCAGAGTGAGAGTCACAGTGGCTGGTAGTATCCTCCACAGTAAGAGTCACAGTGGCTGGTAGTATCCTCCACAGTAAGAGTCACAGTGGCTGGTAGTATCCTCCACAGTAAGAGTCACAGTGGCTGGTAGTATCCTCCACAGTAAGAGTCACAGTGGCTTGTAGCATCCTCCGCAGTAAGAGTCACAGTGGCTGGTAGTATCCTCCACAGTAAGAGTCACAGTGGCTGGTAGTATCCTCCAGAGTGAGAGTCACAGTGGCTGGTAGTATCCTCCACAGTAAGAGTCACAGTGGCTGGTAGTATCCTCCACAGTAAGAGTCACAGTGGCTGGTAGTATCCTCCACAGTAAGAGTCACAGTGGCTGGTAGTATCCTCCACAGTAAGAATCACAGTGGCTGGTTGTATCATCCACAGTGAGAGTCACAGTGGCTGGTAGTATCCTCCAGAGTGAGAGTCACAGTGGCTGGTTGTATCATCCACAGTGAGAGTCACAGTGGCTGGTAGTATCCTCCAGAGTGAGAGTCACAGTGGCTGGTTGTATCATCCACAGTGAGAGTCACAGTGGCTGGTTGTATCATCCACAGTAAGAGTCACAGTGGCTGGTAGTATCCTCGACAGTAAGAGTCACAGTGGCTGGTTGTATCATCCACAGTAAGAGTCACAGTGGCTGGTAGTATCCTCCAGAGTGAGAGTCACAGTGGCTGGTTGTATCATCCACAGCGAGAGTTACAGTGGCTGGTTGTATCATGCACAGTGAGAGTCACAGTGGCTGGTTGTATCATCCACAGCGAGAGTTACAGTGGCTGGTAGTATCCTCCACAGTAAGAATCACAGTGGCTGGTTGTATCATCCACAGTGAGAGTTACAGTGGCTGGTAGTACCCTCCAGAGTGAGAGTCACAGTGGCTGGTAGTACCCTCCAGAGTGAGAGTCACAGTGGCAGTGGTCACAGTGGCTGGTAGTATCCTCCACAGTAAGAGTCACAGTTGCTGGTAGTATCCTCCACAGTAAGAGTCACAGTGGCTGGTAGTATCCTCCACAGTAAGAGTCACAGTGGCTGGTAGTATCCTCCACAGTAAGAGTCACAGTGGCTGGTAGTATCCTCCACAGTAAGAGTCACAGTGGCTGGTTGTATCATCCACAGCGAGAGTTACAGTGGCTGGTAGTATCCTCCAGAGTGAGAGTCACAGTGGCTGGTAGTATCCTCCACAGTAAGAGTCACAGTGGCTGGTAGTATCCTCCACAGTAAGAGTCACAGTGGCTGGTAGTATCCTCCACAGTAAGAGTCACAGTGGCTGGTAGTATCCTCCACAGTAAGAGTCACAGTGGCTGGTAGTATCCTCCACAGTAAGAGTCACAGTGGCTGGTAGTATCCTCCACAGTAAGAGTCACAGTGGCTGGTAGTATCCTCCACAGTAAGAGTCACAGTGGCTGGTAGTATCCTCCACAGTAAGAGTCACAGTGGCTGGTAGTATCCTCCACAGTAAGAGTCACAGTGGCTGGTAGTATCCTCCACAGTAAGAGTCACAGTGGCTGGTAGTATCCTCCACAGTAAGAGTCACAGTGGCTGGTTTAACCTTTGTCCAGACGTAATAATCCACTTAACATCAGCTTCCCTGTCCAATAAATCAATCATTATTAAATGTCACATCAAAGGATGAACTTTACACTGAAAAAAATCAAGTTGAAAAATTTTGTGTTTCTTTTTTTGTGTGAAGTATTTCGATGCGATATTGAATTATGGGAAAAGTTGGTGCGGGCACAGGTATTAGTCTCTTCGTATGTTATGTTTTTTATATCACATTTTTGTTCGATTTATTAACTGTATTTTTGTTGTATATTGACGAGTATCAACATGCTAGTCTATTGATTCTCATAGAGGACCCATAGCTCGCTGTTTTAAAAAGTGGAATTACTGCAGCGCCTTATTGAACCACAGCCGCTTGTTGCTGAGCTCTGAAGAAAAGTCAGTGTGCTGAGTTAACTTTTAACTGTGACAGTGTTACACTGTGTGTTGCTGAACATGTAGTGAGCGATGTTCTAGATGAAGCACGAAGGTATTTTGTAGCTCACTAGGTATTGGAAAATATATCCTGACTCAGTCTCAGTCACCGCTCCACCATATGAAAGTATATATTGCATTACTGGAGGTGATGGTAGGTTTCTAACCTTCATAAAGACGTACCTGCAACACTTGTGAGCATCCATTATCTCAGCTGTTATGAGGATATCGTTAAGTGTTCCAGTAATGTATCTAAGGGATAGTGGGTCTTGCTTTGACGCCGGTGACAGGCTTTTGATCACAGGCGTCAAAATTACCATCATTCTTATTACGAACACAGGTGTAGTCTTGTGGCCTGCACACCTGGTTGTAGCACGATGACCAAGGTAGAAATGAAGAACATATATATGTCGTGCCGAATTGGTAAAATTTGCAATTTTGCCTTAAATACCAAAGCTTTTCTTGCCAAATAAGGCAAGCAAAAATTTGTGCATGCAATAATTTCGCAAAAAATCAATCTGAACCTAACGAAAAAAATATATTTCATTGTGTTTGTTTATTATTAAATTATCGTAAACTTATCTAAAATATATTACGCTTGTTATAGTACAGTTTCCTTTCCTTCGCCACAACAGAATACAAATATATGTACAATATTTACAGAGGATATGTATAGAAGGCAATTTGGAAGCAAGAGACACAGTAAGAACCATCTTCGACCAGACTTGGAGGTAAGTCTGCCAATGTTGATTCAGGAGCGTCCAACATCGCTTCACAACTTTGGTGGGTTTCCTTGTCATTAACTGGTTGAACCAAGGTGCAAGCATAAAAATGGTTGCCCACTTGTTTTTCTCTTAGCATGTGGTTCACTGGTCGGGAGGGCATGCCTATATGGGTGTGTGACATACACTGAATAAAGTATAACGCACTCTTACCATGCCACAACTCTTCTGGAATGAAAGCTGATTGCTTCCCCCGCCTCTTGTTTCCCATACAGTGTTTGACTCTTAAGTATTATACGTTGTGCTCAAATAATAACCTACATGGAGACAGTAACTCAAAAAATAAATTGATCTGCATATTTCGACGCCCTGCTGGGGTTCCCTTCAGAGTCTCCAAAAATAAATAACTTCTCTGTTCGTGAACTGACAATAATAATTCTTAAATAAGTTATATGTCTTATAAATATTTGTGTTACTCAAGATAATGTGACTTAACTTTTTCCGGCACATAAGACGCATTTTTCCTACAAAAGTCTTGAAAAATCGCTCTGCGCCTTATATGCTCAAGATAAAAGTGAAGGGTAGGCTCTGGGCTACATTTTAGCAGATGTTTACTGATGTTAGGTTACAATTGCCTGGTAACATCATCTCATATGATCATGCGCCTTATATGCCGGAAAGTATGGTAATTTACTTGATCTCCGTGTAGTGATCAGTTATTCAACAAGACACATTTTTTTTACATTAAGCAGCAAATTGTTGATCACATAGAACAAATAATTAAATAAATCCTCGTAAAGGCAACTGTGCAAAAACAAAATCCACAAACTAACAATCACCGTTGCCCAGAAGAGATTCTGACCAATTTCCTCGATAGTTATCTTAACTCAGTGTGTATGATTATCATCACTCTGGAAGCTGAGTGGTGCGTTAATGGTTGCTGGGTCCCGGGAGCTCTGAGTTATCATGACCAGACACTAGTATAGTGTAGACGCACCATCCAACACTACACTTAACGTATGTACATACGTGCAAAATAACTACAGCGAAGAGTAGTAGTATTCCAAGTGTTTTAATGATGTCTCACGAAGCTCAGTCTACCGACAATAATAAACAAGTACTGACATTCACTCAGTGTTATCACCTACGGAATAATAAGCCAGAATAATGATTTCTTTTTGTGATCAACATTTCGGTCATCTTCCCCAGGATTAAATCTCTGAACCTGTGTACCCACACCACAGGTATGCCCTTTTACAATCGTAAAAATTTAAACCATGTGTACATTGTTCCAAATAAAAACTTACTTCAGCCATTTTAAAAGTGTTGCCTTGTGGCTTAACTGGTAGCAACCTTAGCTCGCGTATTGAGGAACCAGGGTTCGATCTCCGAACGACTGAAAACGTTGTTACATACATACTTACACTGGCTGCCTTTGTTCACGTTGTTAAGTAGCTACCCGGGTGTTAGGCGACTTTTGTGAGTCGCATCCTGGGGTAAAGAGCATCAAAGATCTCCTATTAAATATAAGAGACAATCTGATAACATCCTGACTTGACTGGGTTATCCTGGGTTACTAACCCTCCGGGTTAATAAACCCAGCAAAAAAACTTTTGTGTGTGTGCCGCGGGGGAGTGCCATCTAGCGGATATAAAGATGCTTGTCTCCAAGGAGCCGTTATACTGGCCAACTTCTGTCCTCTTTTGTCCCCTGGCCAGAATCATGGGTAAAAGTTCCTCCAGGTTTTCCAGATTATTACAGCGTGTGGCAGACTCCATGTTCTCCTTCTCCATGTTCTCTCACTTTATTTTTAAATATTTTTTGTTATTTTCTGAATTACCAGTAAAGATACATGGTACGTATCTTTAAAGTGGTGACTACAAACATGCATTAACATATTCTTTCTTAATAACAGAATATGTAGCCAGAAAGATAAGAGGTACATACAGATTTTCGTCAGTTTAAAACAGACGTGTAAGACACATGTGTCACACACGAGTTAAGACACATGTGTCACACACGAGTTAAGACACATGTGTCACACACGAGTTAAGACACATGTGTCACACACGAGTTAAGACACATGTGTCACACACGAGTTAAGACACATGTGTCACACACGAGTTAAGACACATGTGTCACACACGATTTAAGACACATGTGTCACACACGAGTTAAGACACATGTGTCACACACGAGTTAAGACACATATGTCACACACGAGTTAAGAGACATGTGTCAAACACGAGTTAAGACACATGTGTCACACACGAGTTAAGACACATGTGTCACACACGAGTTAAGAAACATATGTCACACACGAGTTAAGAGACATGTGTCACACACGAGTTAAGACACATGTGTCACACACGAGTTAAGACACATGTGTCACACACGAGTTAAGACACATGTGTCACACACGAGTTAAGACACATGTGTCACACACGAGTTAAGACACATGTGTCACACACGAGTTAAGACACATGTGCCATGTACTAGTTAACACACATGTATCATACACGAGTTAAGACACATGTGTCATACGCGAGTTAAGACACATGTGTCATACACGATTTAATACACATATGTCATGTACGAGTTAAGACACATGTGTCATGTACGAGTTAAGACAAATGTGTCATGTACTAGTTAAGACACATTTGTCATACACGAATTAAGACACATGTGTCACACACGAGTTAAGACACATGTGTCATGCACGAGTTAATGTCATATGATTCACACACGGTTGGTAGTGAGTCATACTACTGGCAACTGGTTACTGGTAACTGGTTACTGGTAACTGGTTACTGGTAACTGATTACTGGCAACTGGTTACTGGTAACTGGTTACTGGTAACTGGTTACTGGTAACTGGTTACTGGTAACTGATTACTGGCAACTGGTTACTGGTAACTGGTTACTGGTAACTGGTTACTGGTAACTGGTTACTGGTAACTGATTACTGGCAACTGGTTACTGGTAACTGGTTACTGCTAACTGGTACTACTGAGAGATAGAGAGCAGAGAGACAGGGCGGCTGATGGTGCTTCCTATACTTTCCGTTATAATTAT
>NC_091310.1:24942481-25044981 GCF_038502225.1 Cherax quadricarinatus | reverse complement strand
CCACCACCACCACCACCACCGCTCCCACTCACCACCGCCACCACCTATGGGCTCACCACCACCACCGCCACCACCGTTCACCGCCACCACCGCCGCTCCACCAACACCGCCACCACCACCACCGCCGCTTCCACTCCACCACCGCCACCACCACCGCCACCACCACCACCGCCACCACCACCTGCCACCATCCGCGACCGCCTACCACCACCGCCACCACCTACCACCGCCACCACCACCACCGCCACCACCACCGCCGCCACCACCACCGCCACCACCACCACCGCTCCTCACCACCACCGCCACCACCACCGCCACCACCACCGCCACCATTACCACCGCTCCTACCACCACCGCCTCACCACCACCGCAACCACCTGCCACCACCACCGCCACCACCACCGCCACCACCACCACCGCCACCACCTTCCACCGCCACCACCACCACCGCCACCACCACCACCGCCACCACCACCACCGCCACCACCACCGCCACCACCACCACCGCCTCCCACCACTCCGCTCCCCACCACCACCGCCACCACCACCGCCACCACCACCACCGCTCCCCACCACCACCGCCACCACCACCGCCACCACCACCGCCACCACCACCACCGCCTACCACCACCGCCACCACCACCACCGCCACCACCACCACCGCCACCACCACCGCCACCACCACCACCGCTCTACCACCTCCCACCTCCACCACCACCGCCACCACCACCGCCACCACCACCACCGCCTTCCCACCACCACCGCCAGCACCACCGCCTACCACCACCGCCACCACCACCACCGCCACCACCACCGCCACCACCACCACCGCCACCACCACCACCGCCACCACCACCGCCACCACCACCACCGCCTCCCACCACTCTGGCCTCCCCACCACCACCGCCACCACCACCGCCACCACCACCACCGCTCTACCACCACCGCCACCACCACCGCCACCACCACCGCCACCACCACCACCGCCACCACCACCGCCTACCACCACCGCCACCACCACCACCGCTCCTTCCGCCTGGCTCACCACTCGCCACCACCGCCATCATCCACCACCACCACCACCACCACCACCGCCACCTACCACCACCGTTTCCCCACCACCACCGCCACCACCACCGCCACCACCACCACCCCACCACCACCACCTGCCAACCACTACCACCACCGCCTCCCACCACCCTACTGCTACTACTACTGCTGCTACTACTACTAAAGCTACTACTAATACTGCTACTGCTACTACTACTGCTACTACTATAACGCTACTAAACTACTGATTACTTTGCTGTAATCTGGTAGCGGCTACTACTACTACTGCTACTACTACTACTGCTTCTACTACTACTGCTACTACTACTGCTACTACTACTACTGCTACTACTACTGCTACTACTATAACTGCTTCTACTACTACTGCTTCTACTACTACTGCTACTACTACTGCTGCTACTACTACTAAAGCTACTACTAATACTGCTACTGCTACTACTGCTACTACTATAACGAAAAAGATTATTTGGTAATCTGGTAGCGGGTGGTTAAATGATACGTCTTCGGAGGCTTCTTACTTTATTAATAATGTCGTAGTGGGTACACAGGCTTGTGTGTTTGCCCATGGCCCGGGAGGGCTATGCCCACGAGAGAGAGCTGGGAGTACTTGTGTCTTCCTGCTAGGCCGCTGTGTGAGTGAGTGGGAGGCATGGGCTGGCAGACTGGCGTGCCTGCCTAGAGGCCTGGCTACAGAGGGCAGCACCTGAGTGGCACGAAATATGAACTAAGCTGGCAGACAGCATGGGCTGTCTGTGCAGACAGTACAGGCTGTCTACATACGCTCGGCCACCTACCGTGCGTCGTCCCGACGCGACAATACTGGTAGTAAAAGAAACTCGGTCTCTCTCTCGTAGGAACGGGGCACAGAACACAAAATAAAAGCATATATATACATATGGACATGGAAAAAAAAACTTCCTACAGGGAGGGAAGAGAAAAACATGTGGGGTGTGCTAAACATCGTGGTCAAAGGCAATGAGCGTCGAAAGGCATCACTGCACGCCTTCCTGCGTCTGGACAGATACTGCAACACGGGAGACATCGCTGCGGCTGAGCTGTGACGTAACAGGTTACGGTCTCCTCTGGAACGGTGAAGCAGTCATCGTAGGAGTCGCTGCAGGTTTCACTTAACCTGGGGCACAACATGCTGGTGCCCTCGAGTGAGGCGTCGAAAAAACTCGGCAACTAGGCAGGACTTCTGGCAAGCGACTCAGGAGGACACTTCTCGACTGGTACTGTCGCTGGGCTGTCACTGCCGGCGAGCGTGGAGTGAGTTGTGGAGCAAGTCGTGGCAGAGACGACTGGGCGAAACATCTGGGAGTCGTAACATCATACACCAGACTGCAGTGAGAGAGCTAGCAGTCAAAGTGACATCTTCTTTGTGCAGGCTGCTCACTGAAGCTTGTGACACGAGGCTGACACAGTGTGTCATTCTCTCGACAGTTGGAGTTATAGCATAGGTTAGTCTAAGCATCCCCAGACTTGTTTCTCTACATATAACTGCACTCTGACGGTCTGGAGGTGAAGTGAAACAAATCTCGATGGGAATCGTAGCAGGTACGATTCTGCAGAACATGAGCGACGAGCATAAAAGCTTTCTGTACAAGAGGGCTCGGTGACTCGGAGCTGTCTTGACATCAGGTGTCAAACGTACTGGTCCCACGGGTGACTTAGCACAGTGGTGCTACTCAGATCTAGCTCAGACCTCACTGGACACACGGAAACTTTACACATACACACCGCGGTACAACATGGCTTAAACTAGCAAATGATACTTTTCTGTGCATAAAACTGACTAAGACATACTAAAATGTGAGAACACTGACTGAGAGGAATTAATTAACACACGACATATATTTTCTCTCAATCTTCTCGACAATATTAAAATAATTACTAGAAACACTCGATGTGACATCATGTGATGTCAGGCGTGATGTCGCGAGGTGACGTCAGCAGCACTGTGACGTCAGCAGACATCTCGAGGTGACGTCAGCAGACATCTCGAGGTGACGTCAGGCAGACATCGTGAGGTGACGTCAGCAGACATCTCGAGGTGACGTCAGCAGACATCTCGAGGTGACGTCAGGCAGACATCGTGACGTCATGAAGTCGGGCAGCATCGTGGGTGACGTCAATGTGATGCGGGCAGCAGACCACAGCATGTGGCCTGGGACATCTGGTAACTCACGTGGCTGGTAGATCCACGTGACATCGCCCACACCCACGTGGCGTCGTGATCCACGTGGTGTCGTGATCTACGTGGCATGCTGGTCCACTTAGCTTCGAGTGGCCTCGGGCACTCGGATACACAGCTCTGGCAATGAATTCACATGGAAAACAGCAGAAAACACAGCAGAGGGAGTGGGCAGTGGTGAGTGGTGTATGGTAGACAGGTGAGCGAGGAGCGTGGGTGAGTGTATGGCAGGGGAGCATCTGGCGGTCTCTCCTCCTCCCACCCACAAACACAGGGAAACACACTGGACACAGAAATCACCACAAGACTCACCTCTGGCTTGCTGAAACGGCTGTGCTGAGCTGAACAACAACAACAGCAACATACAAGTGACGCTGAACACGTGACATGAGAAACAGCATGGGACACTGTAGCGTGGAGTCACTGTAGCATGGGGTCACTGTGACGCCACTTACAATTCTCGGAGAATTTCGGCAAATTTCGGCCTGGATCCTGCTTGTACCTGTGTCTGGATGCTCAAACGTGCAGACACGACATCAGGATAACTTGTTGAGAGACGGATGCATCATGTATGGGATGATGAAGTGAAGTGACTTCATACCTCTCCTTCCTCTCTCCAGGGTAAACACAAATGCTGCGACCACCGCTGGTACCATTATAACGAAAAAGATTATTTTGGTAATCTGGTAGCGGGTGGTTAAGTGATACGTCTTCGGAGGCTTCTTACTTTATTAATAATGTCGTAGTGGGTACACAGGCTTGTGTGTTTGCCCATGGCCCGGGAGGGCCATGCCCACGAGAGAGAGCTGGGAGTACTTGTGTCTTCCTGCTAGGCCGCTGTGTGAGTGAGAGGGAGGCATGGGCCGGCAGGCTGGCGTGCCTGCCTAGAGGCCTGGCTACAGAGGGCAGCACATGAGTGGCGCAAAATATGAACTAAGATGGCAGACAGCATGGGCTGTCTGTGCAGACAGTACAGGCTGTCTACATTACTACTACTTCTTCTACTACTACTGCTACTACTACTGCTACTACTACTACTGCTACTACTACTACTACTATTGCTACTGCTTCTACTACTACTGCTACTACTACTACTGATTCTACTACCACCACCACCACCACCGCCGCCACCACCATACCACCACCACCACCGCCACCACCACCACCACCACCACCACCACCACCACCACCACCACCACCACCGCCACCACCACCACCACCACCACCACCGCCATTACCACCACCACACTCCACCACCGCCACCACCACCACCACCACCTACCACCACCACCACCACCTGCACACCACCACCACCACCACCTGCTCACCACCACCTACCACCACCACCACCTAACCTTCCACTCCCACCGCCACCTGGCCACCGCCACCACCACCACCACCACCACCTACCACTACCACCACTCACTCTTCCACTCTACTCCACTACCACCACCTACCTACCACCTACCACTACCACTACCACTACCACTAACTAACTAATAACAATAACAATAATAACCAACAACAATAATAATAATAACAATAATAATAATAATAATAATAATAATAATAATAATAATAATAATAATAATAATAATAATAATAACTGCGGTGGATGTTGTCAGTGTATGGAGTGCGGTGGATGTTGTCAATGTACGGAGTGCGGCGGATGTTGTCAATGTACGGAGTGCGGTGGATGTTGTCAGTGTATGGAGTGCGGTGGATGTTGTCAGTGTATGGAGTGCGGTGGATGTTGTCAATGTACGGAGTGCGGTGGATGTTGTCAATGTACGGAGTGCGGTGGATGTTGTCAGTGTATGGAGTGCGGTGGATGTTGTCAGTGTATGGAGTGCGGTGGATGTTGTCAATGTATGGAGTGTGGTGGATGTTGTCAATGTATGGAGTGCGGTGGATGTTGTCAATGTATGGAGTGTGGTGGATGTTGTCAATGTATGGAGTGCGGTGGATGTTGTCAATGTACGGAGTGCGGTGGATGTTGTCAATGTACGGAGTGCGGTGGATGTTGTCAGTGTATGGAGTGCGGTGGATGTTGTCAGTGTATGGAGTGCGGTGGATGTTGTCAGTGTATGGAGTGCGGTGGATGTTGTCAATGTACGGAGTGCGGTGGATGTTGTCAATGTACGGAGTGCGGTGGATGTTGTCAGTGTATGGAGTGCGGTGGATGTTGTCAGTGTATGGAGTGCGGTGGATGTTGTCAATGTACGGAGTGCGGTGGATGTTGTCAATGTACGGAGTGCGGTGGATGTTGTCAGTGTATGGAGTGCGGTGGATGTTGTCAGTGTATGGAGTGCGGTGGATGTTGTCAATGTACGGAGTGCGGTGGATGTTGTCAATGTACGGAGTGCGGTGGATGTTGTCAGTGTATGGAGTGCGGTGGATGTTGTCAGTGTATGGAGTGCGGTGGATGTTGTAAATGTATGGAGTGTGGTGGATGTTGTCAATGTATGGAGTGCGGTGGATGTTGTCAATGTATGGAGTGCAGTGGATGTTGTCAGTGTATGGAGTGCGGTGGATGTTGTCAATGTATGGAGTGTGGTGGATGTTGTCAATGTATGGAGTGCGGTGGATGTTGTCAATGTATGGAGTGCAGCGGATGTTGTCAATGTACGGAGTGCGGAGGATGTTGTCAATGTATGGAGTGCGGTGGATGTTGTCAGTGTATGGAGTGCGGTGGATGTTGTCAGTGTATGGAGTGCGGTGGATGTTGTCAATATATGGAGTGGGGTGGATGTTGTCAGTGTATGGAGTGCAGTGGATGTTGTCAGTGTATGGAGTGTGGTGGATGTTGTCAATGTATGGAGTGCGGTGGATGTTGTCAATGTATGGAGTGCGGCGGATGTTGTCAGTGTATGGAGTGCGGCGGATGTTGTCAATGTATGGAGTGCGTTGGTTGTTGTCAGTGTATGAAGTGAGTTGGTTGTTGTCAATGAATGGAGTGCGTTGGTTGTTGTCAATGTATGGAGTGCGGCTGATGTTGTCAGTGTATGGAGTGCGTTGGTTGTTGTCAATGTATGGAGTGCGGTGGATGTTGTCAATGTATGGAGTGCGTTGGTTGTTGTCAATGTATGGAGTGCGTTGATTGTTGTCAATGTATGGAGTGCGGTGGATGTTGTCAATGTATGGAGTGCGTTGGTTGTTGTCAATGTATGGAGTGCGTTGGTTGTTGTCAATGTATGGAGTGCGGTGGATGTTGTCAATGTATGGAGTGCGTTGGTTGTTGTCAATGTATGGAGTGCGGTGGTTGTTGTCAATGCATGGAGTGAGGTGCATGTTGTCAATGTATGGAGTGCGGCGGATGTTGTCAATGTATGGAGTGCGGTGGATGTTGTCAATGTATGGAGTGCGGTGGATGTTGTCAGTGTATGGAGTGCGGTGGATGTTGTCAATGTATGGAGTGCGGTGGATGTTGTCAGTGTATGGAGTGCGGTGGATGTTGTCAATGTATGGAGTGCGTTGGTTGTTGTCAATGTATGGAGTGCGGTGGATGTTGTCAATGTATGGAGTGCGGTGGATGTTGTCAATGTATGGAGTGCGGCAGATGTTGTCAATGTATGGAGTGCGGTGGCTGTTGTCAGTGAATGGAGTGCGGTGGATGTTGTCAATGTATGGAGTGCGGCAGATGTTGTCAATGTATGGAGTGCGGTGGATGTTGTCAATGTATGGAGTGCGGTGGATGTTGTCAATGTATGGAGTGCGGCGGATGTTGTCAATGTATGGAGTGCGTTGGTTGTTGTCAATGTATGGAGTGCGTTGGTTGTTGTTAATGTATGGAGTGCGTTGGTTGTTGTCAATGTATGGAGTGCGTTGGTTGTTGTCAATGTATGGAGTGCGGTGGATGTTGTCAATGTATGGAGTGCGTTGGTTGTTGTCAATGTATGGAGTGCGGTGGTTGTTGTCAATGTATGGAGTGCGGTGGATGTTGTCAATGTATGGAGTGTGGCGGATGTTGTCAATGTATGGAGTGCGGCAGATGTTGTCAATGTATGGAGTGCGGTGGCTGTTGTCAGTGTATGGAGTGCGGTGGATGTTGTCAATGTATGGAGTGCGGCGGATGTTGTCAATGTATGGAGTGCAGTGGATGTTGTCAATGTACGGAGTGCGGTGGTTGTTGTCAATGTATGGAGTGCAGTGGATGTTGTCAATGTATGGAGTGTGGCAGATGTTGTCAATGTATGGAGTGCGGCGGATGTTGTCAATATATGGAGTGCGGTGGATGTTGTCAATGTATGGAGTGCGGTGGATGTTGTCAATGTATGGAGTGCGGTGGATGTTGTCAATGTATGGAGTGCGGTGGATGTTGTCAATGTATGGAGTGCGGTGGATGTTGTCAATGTATGGAGTGCGGTGGATGTTATCAATGTATGGAGTGCGGCGGATGTTGTCAGTGTATGGAATGCGGTGGATGTTGTCAATGTGTATGGATGTGCGTGTATGGAGTGCGGTGGATGTAGTCAATGTATGGAGTGCGGTGGATGTTGTCAATGTATGGAGTGCGGTGGATGTAGTCAATGTATGGAGTGCGGTGGATGTTGTCAGTGTATGGAGTGCGGTGGATGTAGTCAATGTATGGAGTGCGGCGGATGTTGTCAATATATGGAGTGTGGTGGATGTTGTCAATGTATGGAGTGCAGTGGATGTTGTCAATATATGGAGTGCGGTGGATGTAGTCAATATATGGAGTGCGGCGGATGTTGTCAATATATGGAGTGCGGTGGATGTAGTCAATGTATGGAGTGCGGCGGATGTTGTCAATGTATGGAGTGCGGCAGATGTTGTCAATGTATGGAGTGCGGTGGATGTTGTCAATGTATGGAGTGTGGTGGATGTTGTCAATGTATGGAGTGCGGTGGATGTTGTCAATGTATGGAGTGCAGTGGATGTTGTCAATGTATGGAGTGTGGCGGATGTTGTCAATGTATGGAGTGTGGCGGATGTTGTCAATATATGGAGTGCGGTGGATGTTGTCAATGTATGGAGTGCGGTGGATGTTGTCAATGTATGGAGTGCGGTGGATGTTGTCAATGTATGGAGTGCGGTGGATGTTGTCAATGTATGGAGTGCGGTGGATGTTGTCAATGTATGGAGTGCGGTGGATGTTATCAATGTATGGAGTGCGGCGGATGTTGTCAATGTATGGAGTGCGGTGGATGTTGTCAATGTATGGAGTGCGGTGGATGTTGTCAGTGTATGGAGTGCGGTGGATGTAGTCAATGTATGGAGTGCGGCAGATGTTGTCAATATATGGAGTGGGTGGATGTTGTCAATGTATGGAGTGCGGTGGATGTTGTCAATATATGGAGTGCGGTGGATGTAGTCAATGTATGGAGTGCGGTGGATGTTGTCAATATATGGAGTGCGGTGGATGTAGTCAATGTATGGAGTGCGGCGGATGTTGTCAATATATGGAGTGCGGTGGATGTAGTCAATGTATGGAGTGCGGTGGATGTTGTCAGTGTATGGAGTGCGGTGGATGTAGTCAATGTATGGAGTGCGGCGGATGTTGTCAATATATGGAGTGTGGTGGATGTTGTCAATGTATGGAGTGCGGTGGATGTTGTCAATATATGGAGTGCGGTGGATGTAGTCAATGTATGGAGTGCGGCGGATGTTGTCAATATATGGAGTGCGGTGGATGTAGTCAATGTATGGAGTGCGGCGGATGTTGTCAATATATGGAGTGCGGTGGATGTTGTCAGTGTATGGAGTGCGGTGGATGTTGTCAATGTATGGAGTGCAGTGGATGTTGTCAATGTATGGAGTGCGGCGGATGTTGTCAGTGTATGGAGTGCGGTGGATGTTGTCAATGTATGGAGTGCAGTGGATGTTGTCAATGTATGGAGTGCGGTGGATGTTGTCAGTGTATGGAGTGCAGTGGATGTTGTCAATGTATGGAGTGCGGTGGATGTTGTCAATGTATGGAGTGCGGCGGATGTTGTCAATGTATGGAGTGCAGTGGATGTTGTCAATGTATGGAGTGCGGTGGATGTTGTCAGTGTATGGAGTGCGGCGGATGTTGTCAGTGTATGGAGTGCGGTGGATGTTGTCAGTGCATGGAGTGCGGTGGATGTTGTCAGTGTATGGAGTGCGGTGGATGTTGTCAGTGTATGGAGTGCGGTGGATGTTGTCAATGTATGGAGTGCGGCGGATGTTGTTATTGTATGGAGTGCGGTGGATGTTGTCAGTGTATGGAGTGCGGCGGATGTTGTCAGTGAATGGAGTGCGGTGGATGTTGTCAGTGCGGTATGTTGTCAGTGTATGGAGTGCGGTGGATGTTGTCAATGTATGGAGTGCGGCGGATGTTGTTATTGTATGGAGTGCGGCGGATGTTGTTAGTGTATGGAGTGCGGTGGATGTTGTCAGTGTATGGAGTGCGGCAGATGTTGTCAGTTTATGGAGTGCGGCAGATGTTGTCAGTTTATGGAGTGCGGCAGATGTTGTCAGTTTATGGAGTGCGGCAGATGTTGTCAGTTTATGGAGTGCGGCAGATGTTGTCAGTTTATGGAGTGCGGCAGATGTTGTCAGTTTATGGAGTGCGGCAGATGTTGTCAGTTTATGGAGTGCGGCAGATGTTGTCAGTTTATGGAGTGCGGCAGATGTTGTCAGTTTATGGAGTGCGGCAGATGTTGTCAGTTTATGGAGTGCGGCAGATGTTGTCAGTTTATGGAGTAGGAAAGTTGACAAGGCTGAGGCTGGATCTCGTGTACCTGGAATGTTTCCTGACTTACTCTTCAGTTTTCATCAGTTGATCACTGCAATGATGAGAAAAATCAGAGTAATTACAATACCTTTATTTCTATAAGTACAAGTACAAGGTATACAGGTCTGGCTGATATCAGTGACATGCTACTATATAGAAAGTCACTTGTTATGCTGAGCATTTCTGGCAAATTAGGTTAATTTTGTCCCAGGATGCGACTCACACCAGTCGACTAATACCCAGATACCTATTTTACTGATGGGTGAACATGGACAACAGGTGTGAGGAAACACGCCCAATGTTTCCATCGTTGTCGGGAATCGAACCACGTAAACTGACCCTCAGTGTGTGAAGCGAGAGCTCTGCCTTCCAGGCCACGGGCAGGCTTTCTCTAACTCTGCGGCAGTAAGTATAGATATAATATTTGTCAGGAAACAGAACAAGTGTTTCCTGACGCGGGTCTTAGTCATATGATGACCTTCAGCTGGAGGTTTCGGTCATCTGACTGAAGCCTTCCGCTGGCTTACAGATCCACTTCTTTAAAAAATCATGGTTATGAGTATAACCACATGTTATATCCAGCAGTGAGAAAATGCCATCTCGTTTCAAGGTCGCCACAAAATATTTGGTCGCAACATTTAGTGGTGTTGCGACTTGCTGATAGCAGATGAACATAGAAACATGCAGCCAGAGGAGAGGCGGGGGCAGATGAGACTCGAACCCTGCAATCTCAATTAGGTGAGTACACGACCATCACCACCAAACACACATGCGCACGCAAACACACGCGCCCCCTCTCCTACACACACACCAACATTCACAATTTAGAGTCAATGCGATATTTTGAGTTGGTTGTGTCGGAGTCTCGCAGGAACATTCAATGTGGGTTTTAGTCTCCATAATCCATGATAATTACATGTCCTGAATTATTTATACCACTTTATTTGTTGCCTTGCTAACACACCAACGCACTTGTATAGCAAAGTGAGAGAGAGAGAGTGTGTAAAAATACCACAGCGAAAATATATTCAGTGTGTTATTTTTATACATTTGCAATCACGCGTTTTATTGTGACTTCTTCCACACACACACACACACATATGTATATATATATATATATATATATATATATATATATATATATATATATATATATATATATATATATATATATATATATATATATATATATATGTATATATATATATATATATAAATATGTATATATATATATATATATATATATATATATATATATATATATATATATATATATATATATATATATATATATATATGTATATATATATATATATATATATATATATATATATATATATATATATATATATATATGTATATATATATATATATATATATATATATATATATATATATATATATATATATATATATATATATATATATATATATATATATATATATATATATATATATATATATATATATATATATATATATCCAACCAGGGACACCATAGCCATCAACGACAACCCTGAGGAAGACCCCATCACTGAATAATTAATTTTGCCAGAATCGAAAGTCTATAAGGCGATCGTGTCATTTCCAGCAGGATCTGCAGGAAGTTACACTGGAATTCGACCTCAGCACCTCAAAGAGATGGTAAATCCAGTACTCGGTGAATCTGCATCAATTCTTCTCACCGAGTTAACAACTTTCGTCAACAATTGCCTGGCTGGGCGAATCCCAGAAGAAATTAAACCTTTCTTTTTTGGAGCCTCACTATGTGCTTTGAAGAAGAGGGATGGGGGAATCAGACCCATTGCAGTTGGAAACACTCTTCGCCGTCTCGTTGCCAAAGCAGCAGTGAGAAACATTCGCCTAGAAGCTGCCACTTTACTCCAGCCACACCAACTGGGCTTTGGAGTCTCTCAGGGCAGTGAAGCTGCAGCTCATGCGGCAAGGGCCTACATCAGGGACCTACCAGAAGACAAGGCCATAGTCAAACTTGATTTTAGAAATGCCTTTAATATGGTGAAGAGAGATGTTGTTTTGCCAGCTGTTCGGGTTCGGTTCCCCAGTCTTTTTCCCTTCATTTCAGCCGGCTACAGCAAACCCTCAATTCTTTTGTTTGGAGAACATGAAATTCAATCATCAGAGGGTGTTCAGCAGGGTGACCCACTCGCTCCACTTCTCTTCTGCTTGGCAGTAAGAGAACTAACTTCCAGCCTACGCAGTGAGCTCAGTATCTGGTACCTGGATGACGGCACTCTGGCAGGTACTGAAGAGTCCCTCGTGGGGGACCTACAACTGGTGAAAACACAGGGAGAAGACTTGGGACTCATCCTCAATCCCTCCAAGTGTGAAATCATCACAGCGAACCAGGAAATAATCAATGCTGTGCGAAGAATCCTCCCAGGCCATCGATACTGTCCTCAGGGACAAATTGAATGACCTGATGAGAATGGAGGAGAGAATAAGCAATCTTGATGCCCATGATGCTCTGTATCTCCTCACAAGGTGTCTTACTATGCCAAGACTCACTTACTTCTTGAGGTGTGCATCCTCTTTTGACAACCCAACACTCGATGAATATGACGCACACCTGAGATCAACTTTTAAGAAGGCACTGAACCTGTCACTAGAGGATGAGCAATGGGATCAGGCAACCCTCCCAGTGCGACTGGGAGGTATAGGGGTGCGTAAAGCAACGCATGTTGCTTTACCTGCTTTTCTGTCTTCGTGTTTGGCTTCCAGTGCATTAGTCAAGAAGATAGTGCCCGAACGCTTGAGAGACTTGATAGGAGCTCAAGACCCCAGGTTTACTGAAGCAGCGATTCGGTGGGACACCCTTACAGACTCCTCAAGTAGACCAGCTCCTCCCAAACAGCACAAACAGTCACTGGGACAAACCGATCATGGAAAAAATCGCCAACACAATGCTCTCCAATGCTTCAGGAAAGAACAAAGCTCGTCTCCTGGCAGTGAAGGCACCACACTCAGGAGATTTCCTGTTAGCTGTTCCCAGTTCCTCCCTGGGCACCCGTCTCGACCCACAGGCCATTCGGATTGGTGTTGCTCTTCGCCTAGCCGCCCCCATCCTCACCGAACATAGGTGTATTTGCGGCAGGGCGACAGCTGATCAATTCGGACTTCATGGTCTCGTGTGCCACACAGCAGAAGGGAAGTATGCCAGACATGAGGAGATCAATGACATAATAAAGAGAAGCCTCGCCACAGCCCGTTGCCCAGCTCAACGGGAACCCCAAGTACAGAGGTCTGATGGAAGTCAAAAGCGTCCTGATGGAGCCACTATGCTACCCTGGAAGGATGGAAAGCAGATTGCCTGGGACTACACCTGTGCTGCCACATTGGCAGACACCTACTTGCCATACTCTGTAGTGGAAGGGGGTGGAGCTGCCAGCCACAGGGAGACCCAGAAGATCCGAAAATATGAAGACCTTCCCCCTTGCTATAACTTCATTCCAATAGGGTCGGAGACCCTTGGAGCATGGGGCAAGTGTGCTCTAAAGTTCCTCAAAGAGCTGGGTGAAAAGCTCATCATAGAAACCAAGGACCACAGGGCGACCAGCTTCCTCTTTCAGAGACTCAGTGTTGCGATCCAGAGAGGAAATGCCTGCAGCATTCTGGGCACGCGGCCCACCACAGTGCCCACCAAGGACCAGGGTGTACAACATGTGGTAGCACAGTGCCCATCAAGGACCAGGGTGTACAACATGGTGTAGCACAGTGCCCATCAAGGACCAGGGTGTACAACATGGTGTAGCACAGTGCCCATCAAGGACCAGGGTGTACAACATGGTGTAGCACAGTGCCCATCAAGGACCAGGGTGTACAACATGGTGTAGCACAGTGTATCAAGGACCATGTACAACATGATGTAGCACAGTGCCCATCAAGGATCAGGGTGTACAACATAGCAAGAACCAGGGTGTACAACATGGTGTAGCACAGTGCCCATCAAGGACCAGGGTGTACAACATGGTGTAGCACAGTGTCCATCAAGGACCAGGGTGTACAACATGGTGTAGCACAGTGCCCATCAAGGACCAGGGTGTACAACATGGTGTAGCACAGTGCCCATCAAGGATCAGGGTGTACAACATGGTGTAGCACAGTGCCCATCAAAGACCAGGGTGTACAACATGTGGTAGCACAGTGCCCATCAAGAACCAGGGTGTACAACATGGTGTAGCACAGTGCCCATCAAGGACCAGGGTGTACAACATGGTGTAGCACAGTGTCCATCAAGGACCAGGGTGTACAACATGGTGTAGCACAGTGCCCATCAAGGATCAGGGTGTACAACATGGTGTAGCATAGTGTCCATCAAGGATCAGGGTGTACAACATGGTGTAGCACAGTGTCCATCAAGGACCAGGGTGTACAACATGGTGTAGCACAGTGCCCATCAAGGACCAGGGTGTACAACATGGTGTAGCACAGTGCCCATCAAGGACCAGGGTGTACAACATGGTGTAGCACAGTGCCCATCAAGGATCAGGGTGTACAACATGGTGTAGCATAGTGTCCATCAAGGACCAGGGTGTACAACATGGTGTAGCACAGTGCCCATCAAGGACCAGGGTGTACAACATGGTGTAGCACAGTGCCCATCAAGGACCAGGGTGTACAACATGGTGTAGCACAGTGCCCATCAAGGACCAGGGTGTACAACATGGTGTAGCACAGTGCCCATCAAGGACCAGGGTGTACAACATGGTATAGCACAGACTGTGGATCATCACTGCCATTAAGCTGGTGTATCACTGACTGGTGTGAGGGAGGACCCCTTCAATGATGACTTTATGATGGAGGGGATCTACCTGGAGTCTACCTGGAGTCTACCTGGAGTTTACCTGGAGTCTACCTGGAGTCTACCTTGAGTCTACCTGGAGTCTACCTGGAGTCTACCTGGAGTCTACCTGGAGTCTACCTGGAGTCTACCGGGAAGGTATTTTGGGGATCAACGCCCCTGTGGCCCAGTACATGACCAGACCTCCTGGTGGATCAGGGCCTGATCAACGAGGCTGTTACTGTTAACCACAAGTAGTCCAACGCACCAACCACAGCCCGGCTGATCCGGCACTAACTTTATGTATCTGTCCATCTCCCTCTTGAAGACAACCAGGGGTCTATTGGTAATTCCCTTTATGACTGGTGGTAGGCTGTTGAACAGTCTTGGGCCTCGGACACTTATTGTGTTTTCTCTTAGTGTACTAATGGCGCCCCTACTTTTCACTGGGAGTATGTTGCATCGCCTGCCAAGTCTTTTGCTTTCGTAGAGAGTGATTTCTGTGTGTCGATTAGGGACCAGTCCCTCTAGGATTTTCCAGGTGTAGATTATGATGTAACTCTCTCGCCTGCGCTCCAGTGAGTGGAAGGAGGGAAAGTTGATTGAGGAAGCGGTTACTGAAACTGATATCACTGGTATTGATTTTGTATAGGTTTAGCAATTAATGACAGATTCCCACCCTATATAAATTATCCACACTTTGTATATCATCTTTTTAACACCATACGGACCATACAGAGCTTCACACTCACACCAGCCCTACGGTATACACCAAGTGCACTTTCATGCTACCTTACCTGGAGCGCTGGAATTTACTTGGAGAGGGTTTCAGGGGTCAACGCCCCCGCGGCTCGGTCTGAGACAAGGCCTCGTGGTGGATCAGGGTCTGGTCAACCAGGCTGTTACTGCTGGCCGCACGCAAACTGATGTAAGAACCTCAGCCCGGTTGGTCATTTACTGACTCTAGGTGCCTGTCCGGTGCATTCTTGAAGACAGTCAGTGGTCTGTTGGTAATCCCCCTTATGTATGCTGGAAGGAAGTTGAACAGTCTTGGGCCCCGGACAGTGTACTCGTGGCGCCCCTGCTTCTCATTAGGGAAATGTTGCATCTTCTTCCGAGTAGTAACCCACTGTTAACAGCATCTACATTACACAGTCGTACGCCATTAATTAACACTACTGACACCACTCTCACCATTAAAACTCTCTCACACAAACACACACACACACACACACACACACACACACACACACACACACACTAGAGAGAGAGGGGTGGGTTGATTGCGTTTTCCTAGACTGCAGGAAGGCTTTTGACACAGTTCCCGACAAGAGATTAGTGCAGAAGCTGGAGGATCAGGCGCATATAACAGGGAGGGCACTGCAATGGATCAGGGAATACCTGACAGGGAGGCAACAACGAGTCATGGTACGTGAAGAGGTATCACAGTGGGCGCCTGTGACGAGCGGGGTCCCACAGGGGTCAGTTCTAGGACCAGTGCTATTTTTGATATATGCGAACGACATGATGGAAGGAATAGACTCTGAAGTGTCCCTATTCGCAGATGATGTGAAGCTGATGAGAAGAATTAAATCGGATGAGGATGAGGCAGGACTGCAAAGAGACCTGGACAGGCTGGACATGTGGTCCAGAAACTGGCTTCTCGAATTCAACCCTGCCAAATGCAAAGTCATGAAGATTGCGGAGGGGCAAAGAAGACCGCGGACAGAGTATAGGCTAGGTGGACAAAGACTACAGACCTCACTCAGGGAGAAAGACCTTGGGGTGACTATAACACCGAGCACGTCACCGGAGGCACACATCAACCAAATAACTGCTGCAGCATACGGGCGCCTTGCAAATCTGAGAATAGCGTTCCGATACCTTAATAAGGAATCGTTCAAGACACTGTACACTGTGTATGTTAGGCCCATACTGGAGTATGCAGCACCAGTCTGGAACCCACACCTGGTCAAGCACGTCAAGAAGTTAGAGAAAGTACAAAGGTTTGCAACAAGGCTGGTCCCAGAGCTCAGGGGAATGTCGTACGAGGAAAGGTTGAGGGAAATCGGACTAACGACGCTGGAGGACAGAAGGGTCAGGGGAGACATGATAACGACATACAAGATACTGCGGGGAATAGACAAGGTGGACAGAGATAGGATGTTCCAGAGAGGGGACACAGAAACAAGGGGTCACAACTGGAAGCTGAAGACTCAGACGAGTCACAGGGACGTTAGGAAGTATTTCTTCAGTCATAGAGTTGTCAGGAAGTGGAATAGCCTAGCAAGTGAAGTAGTGGAGGCAGGAACCATACATAGTTTTAAGAAGAGGTATGACAAAGCTCAGGAAGCAGAGAGAGAGAGGACCTAGTAGCGATCAGTGAAGAGGCGGGGCCAGGAGCTGAGTCTCGACCCCTGCAACCACAATTAGGTGAGTACACACACACACACACACACACACACACACACACACACACACACACACACACACACACACACACACACACACACACACACACACACACACACACACACACACACACACACACACACACACACACACACACACACACACACACACACACACACACACACACACACACACACACACACACACACACACACACACACATACACACACACACACATCATCCAGCGATGAGCGGTGAGTTTCGATAAATATTTTCAGAGGTTTAAAAAGCTTCAATAATCTAGAAATCCATTTACAATATATTAATAAAGCAAACATTTTTAATGAGTCTCTCAACACAAGCCCCGCCAGAGATAAAAGCAACACACGTAACACTTTTGTTGATAGTTAAATATAAAGCCTTGTAAAATGTGTGTGATCCTCGTTTACTATACCGGGAACTCATTGACAGAACCTGTGACCCGTGACTGTAGTCAGCTACAGTGCTTCTGTGGACTTAGTAAGGAGGGGGGAGGAAGGATGAGTGGGTGGAAGGGAGGGAGGAACGGACGAAGGAAGAGAGGAAAGGACAGAGGGGGAGGAGATAGGGAGGGAAGGAGGGATGGGTGGAAGGCTGGAAGGAGGGAGGGGGTTCCTGACAGTTTGACAGGATCCACTTGACAGCCTGTGTCAACCTGACAAAGTCCACTTGACAGCCTGTGACAACCTGACAGGGTCCACTTAACATCCTGTGACAACCTGGCAGGGTCCACTTAACAGCCTGTGACAACCTGACAGGGTTCACTTAACAGCCTGTGACAACCTGACAGG
Source organism: Cherax quadricarinatus (assembly GCF_038502225.1). NCBI lineage: Eukaryota > Metazoa > Arthropoda > Malacostraca > Decapoda > Parastacidae > Cherax > Cherax quadricarinatus. The sequence goes on along the minus strand of NC_091310.1, from coordinate 25,026,957 downwards.
GTCCACTTAACAGCCTGTGACAACCTGACAAGGTCCACTTAACATCCTGTGACAACCTGGCAGGGTCCACTTAACAGCCTGTGACAACCTGACAGGGTCCACTTAACATCCTGTGACAACCTGGCAGGGTCCACTTAACAGCCTGTGACAACCTGACAGGGTCCACTTAACAGCCTGTGACAACCTGACAGGGTCCATTTGACAGCTTATGTCAATCTGACAGTGACTTCCCGCTTTCCGTTCGAGGCACAATCTTTTTCTTTTATCGCCTTTTATCTTATATTTATAGTGTTTCCTTGGCGGTAGGTAATAATTTATTATTTTTCATGGATACAGAACAACTTTACTTAACCTAACTTAGAAATGTGTTGCAAATCGTACGTGAAAATGTGATTAAATTGCACGTAGGAGGGGTTGAATATGTTGTGTCGGTGTTGCTAAGGAAATTCTTTATCCGGTAGAAGCCTCATTGATTTTGTCGAATATGTGGATGGGGAAAGGGATGAGGGCGAGTACTGTGCCTTTGGGAAACAGATTTTCTCTGTGTCAGCCTTAACTCATTACTATTATTCGTTGCATTCTATTAGCTTGAAAGTTGAATGTTCATCTGCTCACTTTTCCAATTATTTCTTACAAAGCCATTTTGTGTGCTATTACACCACTTGTCGAAGGCTTCTGCAGTCTGTGTATACTACGCCAGCACTTTGTTTTCCAGTGCCTCCAAGACCATGTCGGAATGGTCCAGAAACTGCGAGAGGCACCAGCGACCATTTTGCTCTGATTTGTTCACCTGTGAATCCAGGTTCTCAGCAGTCTTGCTTCTTAAAACTCTTTCAATGATTTTATTAAGGTTGAGTATCAGTGCTATCGATCTATATTTTTTGTGAGTGCTTTGCTGCCATCTCTCTGGAGTGGGGCTATATCCGTTTTTTTTGTAAATAACTGTGAGATGAGTCGCGTATTCAGAATTTACTTTCAGATAATATTTACAGGCTCGTGATACGAGAGTTGCAATTCCTGATGAACACGCAGCTCCTGGGGCAGAGTGTCCGGGCATCATAATAATAGCTTCTTCCTAGTCAAGTATGATGACGGTTATGTTGGAAATTTTGAGGATATCTGAAGAATTTTGAGTCTCATCCATGCAAATGTGATTTTGATTGCTGATCTTTAGTCAGAAAACGACTCACTAACACAGAGTCGTATTGCTACCTCAGCATTTCATTAATGGGAGACTTAAGTCTCGAGACACTCCCCAGATAGGGAGCCAAGGCCGGGTCACCACTACTCGGAAAAGACCCGGGCCGGGAGAATACCGGCGAATAAAAAAAAAAAAAAAATCATTAATTTCTTTACTGTCACGAGTGTAAGTTCCATCTTGTGTTATCAAGGGACAAAAACTGAATGTGGGTTTTTGCTCTGGATTCTGCATACAAAAACGGAGTAATTTTACTTTTTTTTTCAGTCTTTTTTTTTTTTTTTTTTTTTTTTTTACCTCGATCTCTCCTGAACTCTTATTCAGTCACTTTGGGCTCAGTGTTTTCCATTTATCCAGCCAGTGATTTTTTTCGTTCACTTTATACTCTGGGAACTACAAGAAGCTGTGTGGGTCGTTGTCCTCGCCTGGAGATATTAATGACCTGTGAACCATTGCTTATGCATGTGCATATTGTCTGAATTATGCCAGGTATCAGTATATATACACGCTAACATACTTACATGCGAATATACATACACACACACACACGCACACACACACACACACATACACATCACCCTACCTCTCTCTCTCTCCCTTACATGTGTATGGTAATGAGGTCAAAGACAGTGACACGATTTAAGATTAATAGCCAGGTATTGGTCGTCTCGGTGCCCTCCCTCCCTCCCCCCCTCTCTCTCTCTCTCTCTCTCTCTCTCTCTCTCTCTCTCTCTCTCTCTCTCTCTCTCTCTCTCTCACTTCCTCCCTCTCACCCTCACTCACTCTCACTGTCTTCACTCACACATTAGCATCGCGCCATTTAACTACCCTGCATGCTAATTAATTCTCACGTTAATGCAGGTTGCCCTGGCTACCCTGAGCTGATAACGACAGTGTGTGTACTCACCTATTTGTACTCACCTATTTGTGGTTGGAGGGGTGGAGATTCAGCTCCTAGCCCCGCTCTTCACTGATCGCTACTAGATCCTCTCTCTCCCTGCTCCATGAGCTTTATCATACCTCGTCTTAAAGCTAAGTATGGTTCCTGCCTCCACCACTTCACTTTCCAGACTATTCCACTTCCTGACAACTCTGTTTGTGTGTGTATGTGTGTTTGTGTGTGAGTGTGTGTGTGTGTGTGTGTGTGTGTGTGTGTGTGTGTGTGTGTGTGTGTGTGTGTGTGTGTGTGTGTGTGTGTGTGTGTGTGTTTGTGTGTGTGTGTGTGTGTACTCACCTAGTTGTACTCACCTAGTTGAGGTTGCGGGGGTCGAGTCCGAGCTCCTGGCCCCGCCTCTTCACTGATCGCTACTAGGTCACTCTCCCTGAGCCGTGAGCTTTATGATACCTCTGCTTAAAGCTATGTATGGATCCTGCCTCCACTACATCGCTTCCCAAACTATTCCACTTACTGACTACTCTGTGGCTGAAGAAATACTTCCTAACATCCCTGTGATTCATCTGTGTCTTCAGCTTCCAACTGTGTCCCCTTGTTACTGTGTCCAATCTCTGGAACATCGTGTGTGTGTGTGTGTGTTACTACCATCACAGTCCAAACATCAGTAACATTCCATGTATACAACTTACTTGTCAATATACTTACACATAATCACTTATCAATATACTCATAAAATTATTACGTAAATCAATACACTCATCACATAGTTATTTATGAATACACTCACTTGTAATTCCTTACCAGTATAATAATTAATTATCTGTTATTTAATTCGTTATGATTATATATTATGTAATATATCTGGTATTAGACCCGGGCCGGGAGAATACCGGCGATTAAAAAAAAAAAAATCTTATTTTCGCTAATAAGATATCTTGACATATCACATAGGTTATTATACTGTCTATATCTATATTCCTCAATAAATGGACAATTAAGCACACAATGTTCAAAATAGTGACCATACGGCTGTTCATATACTTTGAATTTAGTTTGATCATCATCAGTGTGTCTGCCAAACTGCCAGAAGTACTTGTAACCAAGCCTAAGCCTGGCCACTACAACATCAGTCAGTCTGTTCACATTGCAAGTTGCTCCATAAACATACTTATCTACGTCATGTTATTATAGTGGGTTATAGATCTCCCCAGGCTTCTAACTGCAGTCTTATAACATTCAGTTTCAGTGCCATACCCAACCAGAGTCACACCAGACAACGGCGTTGTGTGATTAGATATTTAGATATTGCCGCTGAAGTGGCTAGTTTATTGTGTACTTCATATCCATCCTGTAGAGGTAGACGGTAGTGCAAGAGCTTAATGGATACACAAAAGGCCTAGGAACTAGGCCCAAAATGGTTTACAGGAGTACATCTGGATTTATATCTACAGTTCACTTATCTGTTGCATGCAAATTAAGGATATTTGCTTAATATGTCTGGTCGTTTATTTTCATTAAGAAGATATCCTGACATATCACGTAAGTTATTATTCCGTCTATCTCCATATTTCTCAATAAGTTAATGCACCGAGTATGTATGCATATATTTAACATAAAACTCTAATAATCCTGAAAGTCATCTTTAAGGTTATTTAATATTACACTACCTCCAGAGTCTACACTACGCTCTCTACACGCTCAACACTGCCAGTTATCAAGGAATACATATAACTGTGTCTCATGTAACCAATCAATATATTGACTGACAATGATTGTGAAGACTGGCATGGTTATAGTGAGCGGGAGTGAGTGGGCGAGGCTGGAGGGGTGTGAGGGGTCTGACTTAAGACAGTGAGTATGCAGATGTGAGAGGGAATGTTGTAGTGAACATCGTCACCTCTCTTCTCTCTCTCTCTCTCTCTCTCTCTCTCTCTCTCTCTCTCTCTCTCTCTCTCTCTCTCTCTCTCTCTCTCTCTCTCTCTCACACACACACACACACACACTCACCCACTCTCTCTCCTGCGACATATTATGGAAATGTTGTCGATGTGAAGGAACGCAGTGCTACTCGGCTCTTCTTATAGCTCATTTTTCTCTCTCTTACTAGTACACACACACACACACACACACACACACACACACACATACACATACACTCACACACACATACACACACACACACACACACACACACACACACACACACACACACACACACACACACACACACACACACATAGTACCATTCAAGAGACTGGTTGAAAAGCTAGAGGAACAAGCAGGAATAGGAGGGAAAGTACTACAATGGATCAAGGAATACCTGACAGGAAAGGAACAACGTGTGTTGGTACGAGACGAGTTGTCAGAGTGGGTGTATGTATCGAGTGGGGTGCCACAAGGGCCAGTCCTAGGTCTGGTGCTGTTTCTTGTATATGTGAATGACATGACGGAAGGGATAGAGTCAGAGGTGTCTCTGTTCACTGACGTTGTGAAGCTAATGAGGAGAATACAAGCGGACGAGGATCAGGTAAACCTACAAGGGGATCTGGACAGGCTGCAAACCTGGTCCGACAAATGGCTCCTGGAGTTTAACCCCAGCAAATGCAAAGTTATGAAGCTTGCGGAAGGACAAAGAAGACCACAGACGGAGTACAGCCCAAGAGGTCAGAGGCTGCAAGCCTCACTCAAGGAAAAGGATCTTGGGATGAGCATCATACCAAGCACATCTCCTGAGACGCACATCAACCAAATAACTGCTTCAGCATATGGGCACCTGGTAAACCTGAGAAGAGCATTTCAGTATCTAAGCAAGGAGTCATTCACGACACTGTATACCGGGTACGCCAGGCCCATGCTGGAGTATGCAGCACCAGTATGTAACCCACACTTAGTCAAACACTTAGTCAAACACGGAAGGGTATGTCTTACGAGGAGAGATTAAGGGAACGTAAACTGATGACACAAGAGGATAGGAGGGATAGGGAAGACATGATAACTACGTATAAAATACTGGGAGGAATTGACAACGTGGACAGGGCTCGTATAATTCAGAAATGGTATACAGGAACAAGGGGCCACAATTTTAAGTTGAAAACCCAGATGAGTCATAGGGATGCTAGGAAGTATTTCTTTAGCCTTAGAGTTGTCAGGAAGTGGAATAATCTGGAGAGTGAAGTAGTGGAGGCAGGATCCATGGAAGGAAAAAGAGAAAGAACAGTGCAGAGTGAGTGCCACCTGTTTAATGAAGAATGAGGCGTAAAGCACTTCTTTGTACAAGCAGGTGATAAAGCCTTGTGTATTGTATGCCACCAAACTGTTGCAGTTTTGAAGGAATACAATGTACGTGGGCATTTTGAGATCAAACATAAACAAAGTTATTCCCAATTCACAGGAACACAGAGTTCAGAAAAAATGGAATCAATGCAACTCAAGTTGCTTTCCCAATAAGGTTTTTTACGCCTAAGAGAGCTGAAAATGATGCTTCAAGCAGAGCCAGTTATAAAGTAGCTTATGTGTTAGCTTAAAGAGGAAAGTTATTCACCGATGGAGATCTGATCCAAGAGTGTATGATGGAAGCAGTGGGAGAATTACGCCCGGAAAACGCAAATCTGTTCAAAATTCTCAGTCTTGTGCCAAATACTGTTGCTTGTAGAACTGAGGATATAGGAAGAAATATATATCATCAACTTGCAGACAAAGCACGAAATTTTCAGTTTTATTCTCTCTTACTTGATGAATCGAATGATGTGAGTGACACATCACATTTAATGTAACACAAGAATTAGCATCAATGTATGGCATGCACAGCACAGGAACCAGAGAAGACATCTTTCAAAGAATTGCAATAAACAGCACTGAAATATAACTTGGAGTGGAATAAACTGTAATGCGTGATAACTGATGGAGGAAAGACCATGTCTGGGGTGAAGAAAGGTTTAGTTAGATAAATCACAAAAGCTTGTGAGGATGATGGATTCTCAGAACCCATGTTCCTGCATTGTGTTGTTCATCAGCAAGCAAAATGCGAACAATATGTGGATATATCTGGCGTTCTGAAACCTGTTGTTTCAACAGTGAATTTCATTCGATCTCACGGAGTTAATCATTTTCTGAAAGAAACTGATTCTGAGTTCACTGACTTGCCTCAGAATACAGCAGTTCGATGGTTTAATTGTGTAAAGGTTCTGTCATGGTTCTTGCAGCTCAGTAAGGAAATTGATTCATTTTTTTCACAAAGAATCAACCTGAACCACATTTACCAAACGCTGATTGGCTTTGGAAATTGGCATTTTTTTGCAGTCAGGGCAATATTTATGCCATCTGAAGGACAGGCGGAAGTTTCTCCTAACTTGGTTTATCTCCCAAGTTGTGGAAAATTTCATGAAGAAAGTGAAGCAAAATTTCCTCCTTAATTGAAACAGAAAAACAGATGAAATAAAACTGTTTCAAAATCCACTTGACTGTAATGTTGAAACTCCCAAGTCAGTTTCAAATGGAAATTATGGATCTCCAATCAGATGACATGATGAAAGAAAATTGTAAAGAAGGAAATCTGATCCGGTTTGATCAATTTTTACATCCTGAATTTGAAGCAATTTGCTTGTGGATTTGTATCAGTTTTTGATACAATGTAACTTTGTGAACAAACATTAAAAAAATGAACTATGTCAAGTCCAAATATCGCACGAATTTATTTGATGAGCATCTGAAACCCATTCTAATAATTGGCTCCTCAAACTGGAAACCTCAGTTCAGCAAAATTTTGAAATTAAAAACCCAGTTCCATTATTCCCATTAATCTTGTGCAAGTTAATATGGTGTCAGCTTTTCTCATCTGTAGTTCAGTAATTGATTATTCTGTCTGAGCATTGGTTTATGTCTGACATTTTTACTTGTATAATTTCTCAGTGTAAGCATAGTATTGTTTCTTTGTCATTGTCACATTTGTCTTTCGTTCTGAATCATATCATGATGATTACATAAAGGATCCAAATATAACTTATTCATTCGTTTAAATTTTATTCATTCATTTATATTTATAAGATTGATTTTTCCTTTGGCCTGCGTAAATGTGTAAAATATACGATATTACACTCTTGCTGGAAAGTTTTGAGACACCTGCACTATGACATGCTCTAGAAAGTGACCCACTAGCAAAGAATCCTATCAGTGTTGCAAGTGATAGTGTTGTTCAGAGACAATAAACAAGATAGTGACAGTGATGTTCAGAGACAATAAACAAGATAGTGACAGTGTTGTTCAGAGACAATAAACAAGATAGTGACAGTGTTGTTCAGAGACAATAAACAAGATAGTGACAGTGTTGTTCAGAGACAATAAACAAGATAGTGACAGTGTTGTTCAGAGACAATAAACAAGATAGTGACAGTGTTGTTCAGAGACAGTAAACAAGATAGTGACAGTGTTAAGAGATAAGAGATAAGATTTCGTTCGGATTTTTAACCCCGGAGGGTTAGCCACCCAGGATAACCCAAGAAAGTCAGTGCGTCATCGAGGACTGTCTAACTTATTTCCATTGGGGTCCTTAATCTTGTCCCCCAGGATGCGACCCACACCAGTCGACTAACACCCAGGTACCTATTTGCTGCTAGGTGAACAGGACAACAGGTGTAAGGAAACGTGTCGGAATTTCCACCCGCCGGGAATCGAACCCGGGCCCTCCGTGTGTGAAGTGGGAGCTTTAGCCACCAGGCCACCGGGCCGAGTAAACAAGTAAACAGTAAACAAGATAGTGACAGTGTTGTTCAGAGACAATAAACTTCTCAACCTTTTTCCTGTTGGTTGAGCCCAGGAGGGTGACATGACTTTCTCATCTGTGTCACGTCTGTCTTTATTCATTGTTGCATGACACCATTTAACTATACTTTTATATATGAGTGAATGATGTTTCCGTGATTATCGTTAATCCCTACAAGTTTCTTAGAAGTTTCTAAAAAATCATCTAGGAAGAACAGTTGCCTCTCTTGTACCTGTCAAATGTTGGTATTGGTTCAGTGTGGAGGTGCGGCTGCTGGGGGTGAGAGGTGAGTAGACATACCAGCAATGGGCGTTCTCTCTTGTCTGTCCTGCCTTTGTAGGGTGAACTGTCTCCTGTGTGATATGTCTTCTTGTAATACGACGAATAGAGATATTTCTTTCCTTTCCCGTTTCTATGTTTGTTCAAAGATGGGTTTAGATTTCGTAGATTGAGAAGTAGCTGGTTGGGATGGTTCTGTTGCCTGGAGTTTACCTGGAGAGAGTTCCGGGGGTCAACGCCCCCGCGGCCCGGTCTGAGACCAGGCCTCCTGGTGGATCAGAGCCTGATCAACCAGGCTGTTGCTGCTGGCTGCACGCAAACCAACATACGAGCCACAGCCCGGCTGATCCGGAACTGACTTTAGGTGCTTGTCCAGTGCCAGCTTGAAGACTGCCAGGGGTCTGTTGGTAATCCCCCTTATGTGTGCTGGGAGGCAGTTGAACAGTCTCGGGCCCCTGACACTTATTGTATGGTCTCTTAACGTGCTAGTGACACCCCTGCTTTTCATTGGGGGGATGGTGCATCGTCTGCCAAGTCTTTTGCTTTCGTAGTGGGTGATTTTCGTGTGCAAGTTCGGTACTAGTCCCTCTAGGATTTTCCAGGTGTATATAATCATGTATCTCTCCCTCCTGCGTTCCAGGGAATACAGGTTTAGGAACCTCAAGCGCTCCCAATAATTGAGGTGTTTTATCTCCGTTATGCGCGCCGTGAAAGTTCTCTGTACATTTTCTAGGTCGGCAATTTCACCTGCCTTGAAAGGTGCTGTTAGTGTGCAGCAATATTCCAGCCTAGATAGAACAAGTGACCTGAAGAGTGTCATCATGGGCTTGGCCTCCCTAGTTTTGAAGGTTCTCATTATCCATCCTGTCATTTTTCTAGCAGATGCGATTGATACAATGTTATGGTCCTTGAAGGTGAGATCCTCCGACATGATCACTCCCAGGTCTTTGACGTTGGTGTTTCGCTCTATTTTGTGGCCAGAATTTGTTTTGTACTCTGATGAAGATTTAATTTCCTCATGTTTACCATATCTGAGTAATTGAAATTTCTCATCGTTGAACTTCATATTGTTTTCTGCAGCCCACTGAAAGATTTGGTTGATGTCTGCCTGGAGCTTTGCAGTGTCTGCAATGGAAGACACTGTCATGCAGATTCGGGTGTCATCTGCAAAGGAAGACACGGTGCTGTGGCTGACATCCTTGTCTATGTCGGATATAAGGATGAGGAACAAGATGGGAGCGAGTACTGTGCCTTGTGGAACAGAGCTTTTCACCGTAGCTGCCTCGGACTTTACTCTGTTGACGACTACTCTCTGTGTTCTGTTAGTGAGGAAATTATAGATCCATCGACCGACTTTTCCTGTTATTCCTTTAGCACGCATTTTGTGCGCTATTACGCCATGGTCACACTTGTCGAAGGCTTTTGCAAAGTCTGTATATATTACATCTGCATTCTTTTTGTCTTCTAGTGCATTTAGGACCTTGTCGTAGTGGTCCAATAGTTGAGACAGACAGGAGCGACCTGTTCTAAACCCATGTTGCCCTGGGTTGTGTAACTGATGGGTTTCTAGATGCGTGGTGATCTTGCTTCTTAGGACCCTTTCAAAGATTTTTATGATATGGGATGTTAGTGCTATTGGTCTGTAGTTCTTTGCTGTTGCTTTACTGCCCCCTTTGTGGAGTGGGGCTATGTCTGTTGTTTTTAGTAACTGTGGGACGACCCCCGTGTCCATGCTCCCTCTCCATAGGATGGAAAAGGCTCGTGATAGGGGCTTCTTGCAGTTCTTGATGAACACAGAGTTCCATGAGTCTGGCCCTGGGGCAGAGTGCATGGGCATGTCATTTATCGCCTGTTCGAAGTCATTTGGCGTCAGGATAACATCGGATAGGCTTGTGTTAATCAAATTTTGTGGCTCTCTCATAAAAAATTCATTTTGATCTTCGACTCTCAGTCTGGTTAGCGGCTTGCTAAAAACTGAGTCATATTGGGACTTGAGTAGCTCACTCATTTCCTTGTTGTCATCTGTGTAGGACCCATCTTGTTTAAGTAGGGGCCCAATACTGGACGTTGTTCTCGATTTTGATTTGGCATAGGAGAAGAAATACTTTGGGTTTCTTTCGATTTCGTTTATGGCTTTTAGTTCTTCCCGCGATTCCTGACTCCTAAAGGATTCTTTTAGCTTAAGTTCGATGCTTGCTATTTCTCTGACCAGTGTCTCCCTACGCATTTCAGATATATTGACCTCTTTTAGCCGCTGTTATTCTTTTCCGTCGCCTGTAAAGGGAGCGCCTGTCTCTTTCTGTTTTACATCTACTCCTTCTTTTTCTTAGAGGAATAAGCCTTGTGCATACATCGAGTGCTACCGAGTTAATCTGTTCTAGGCATAAGTTGGGGTCTGTGTTGCTTAGTATATCTTCCCAGCTTATATCGGTTAGGACTTGGTTTACTTGGTCCCACTTTATGTTTTTGTTATTGAAGTTGAATTTGGTGAATGCTCCCTCGTGACTAATCTCCTTATGTCGGTCTGGGGCTCCGCGCATACATGACTGAACCTCAATTATGTTGTGATCTGAGTATATTGTTTTTGATATGGTGATATTTCTTATCAGATCATCATTGTTAGTGAAGATGAGGTCTAGTGTATTCTCCAGTCTAGTAGGCTCTATTATTTGCTGGTTTAAATTGAATTTTGTGCAGAGATTTAAAAGCTCGCGTGAGTGTGAGTTTTCATCAGAGCTGCCTCCTGGTGTTATTACTGCAACAATATTATTTGCTATATTCCTCCATTTTAGGTGCCTTAAGTTGAAATCCCCCAGGAGCAAGATGTTGGGTGCAGGAGCTGGAAGGTTTTCCAGACAGTGGTCAATTTTTAACAGCTGTTCCTGGAATTGCTGGGATGTTGCATCCGGAGGCTTGTAGACTATCACAATGACTAGGTTTTGGTTCTCGACCTTTACTGCTAAAACTTCCACTACATCATTTGAGGCATTTAGCAGTTCTGTGCAAACAAGTGACTCTGCAATGTACAGGCCAACCCCCCCCTTTTGCTGTTCACTCTGTCACATCTGTATAGGTTGTAGCCTGGGATCCATATTTCGTTGTCCAAGTGATCCTTTATGTGGGTCTCAGTGAAAGCCGCGAACATTGCCTTTGCCTCTGCAAGCAAGGAATTTTGGAACCTCTTCCTCTGAGGTGAAGTAGTGTTAGGCCCTGATTATTATTATTTTTATAATCATGGGAAACGCTAAACCCGTAGGGTTATACAGCGCCTATGGGGGGGAGGGATGGAAGATATTCAGGCTTAAATCAGGGAACTGGATCACAGATTCAATTCTCTAGATCAAGAGCCCCTCGCCAGCGTCAAGAAATCTCCCTTGAAGGGGGTTAGGCCCTGAGCCGCCATAGTTTTCTTACTCTAATGGGTACTTTTGTTGGGCTGACTCTTAGGCTATTTATGCGATGTTTGTGCAGGATCTGTCTATCATAAATTCATGGACTGATTGAAGAAGACAAGTGTAAAGCTCTTCCTTCAACATTAACTGAAACAATTAACCACTGGATTCAGCTTTCACTGTGCTACACCACCTGTGGAAGGCAACTGAGCTACACCACCTGTGGAAGGCAACTGAGCTACACCACCTGTGGAAGGCAACTGAGCTACACCACCTGTGGAAGGCAACTGAGCTACACCACCTGTGGAAGGCAACTGAGCTACACCACCTGTGGAAGGCAACTGAGCTACACCACCTGTGGAAGGCAACTGAGCTACACCACCTGTGGAAGGCAACTGAGCTACACCACCTGTGGAAGGCAACTGACTTCTTAGAAAATTCTGCAAAGCACTACTGTCTTTGCTTTCCTTTCAATATAGGAAGATTACTCTGATAACTAAGGGGGTATAAGCTCGTACTCCTCTTGTACACTTTTATTTACCTGGTTGTATTTGGTATACATACTGGTACACTCCTGAGCCTTTCCAATTAGCGCAGTGTGTGACAGAGAAGCCCATTGTAAGTTAAGTCAAGGCTGGTACTTAATTTCCGAACACCACAGAAAAGATGTCTGGAACATGTTCCAGGAATTATTGAACTAAAGAAACCGTTTTTCTGAACACTAAATTCTCTTGCCTGAGACGTAGGCAGTGGGCACTGTTGAGGCTGACTCTTACATCGCTGGTAGCTTATATCCTCTTTTTGGCACTCCTCATCAGTTATAATACCATGAAGATTTAACTAAACGCTATATCTGCATCTTAAGTAAGTCCTTCGATCCTAGCACATTTTCCTCTGAGAATTTACCAGTCGTAAACTCAAACAAGGAAAAAACTTTAGGTCGAATCCCACCCTGTGGGTGATCTATGTTCATAGGAAGAGTATCTGTTCTCTGAGGAGGACTCTCAGCTCGTGGAGGAAGAGTATGTATCCTAAAAGAAAGGGGCCCAAGACCAATTCTGGTTTTCCTGATATAACATTTATCACCATATGCGGGCCACCCAGAAGGCTGGTGTGAAGGTCTCAGCAAGGGGATGACCGGCTCCCATAAAGGCCAGTGTTGAGATCGAGTCAAATCACTAACCGCTCTAGTTGGCAAAAACTGAAAACGAGATACTGTAACATGATCCTCAATATGAGCGAGGGTAGAAGGTGGAGCTAACATGCCTTCTGTTTCATCTAGACCAGTTAGTCCCAAAGTGGGAGGTACTGCCCCCTGTGGAGCAGTGGAAATATCCAAAGGACGTTGAAGAAAAAGGGGGCACTAGGGTAGCATAAGAGCCAAGGGAGTGTTTGTTTTACAAAATCTGTATGACATACAAAGAAAAAATTAACATAGAGTTATACACGAAAGCATAGTTTTATTTTATTTTGTGGTCCGAAGTCTGAGTTAAAAGTTTGTTTCGTTAGAGATGAAAGTTTGGGTCAAGAGCTGTTATTTGCAAGACAGCTAGACACAGATACACAAGGGGAGTCAGTATTTCATGTTGTTGAAATTTTTTTCGAAAACAAAAACATCCCGCTTACCAACATTCTTGCTTATGCAACAGATGGGGCGCCATCGATGACAGGTTGTCATCGTGGCTTCACCAGTTTCTTGAAAAAAAAAATCTGTACCTGGTGTGTTTACGGTGCACTGTGTAATTCACAGGCAACATCTGATTGCAAAAAATCTAAGTGGTCGACTTCATAAATCATTAAGTACTATTGTCACAGCGGTAAATAAAATCAAGGTACATGTTAGCAATTCGCGACTGTTTCGACAGCTCTGCACTGAGAATGATGAAGATTTTGAACGTTTGTTGTTGACCACAGAACTTAGATGACTGTCAGGGGAAAACTTCCTGAGACGTTTCTATTCACTTTTAAAACAGTTGTTGAATTCTTCCAAGACTACAATTCTGTTGTGTGTGATGAATTAAGAAACATCAAGCATGACATTGCTTATTTGTCACATGTATTCACAAATTTCAACGAAGTTAATTTACAATTACAAGGAAATGAGGTTAATCTTAATAAAGTCAAATCAGCCGTTTCCAGTTTTGTATCCAGGTTACAGTTGTTCAAACGTAACAGCCCGTCGTGAGCTCTTCCAGTTTCCCAGCCTCTCTGAACTGGAGAAGAAGAGCATACCAGACGATGACCTTAAAGTGTATTGTACACACCTGAATGACCAGCATAGAGACATGACAGTTTTCAAGATCTTTTTTGCTTAAAATATCAGACTGGGTAATCAGTCCATTCCTAGATATAAGCACTGAGGAAACAGGAATGGTGGAGGAAGAACTGATTACACTCCAAAATGATATTGAGCTGAGGCCAAAGTTCAAAAAATCATGTCAAGATTTTTGGTTACCAAAGAATTCTGACCGCTACCCTGTAGTAGAGCGAAGCTTCAGTAAAGTCGTCAAGCTTCTTTCCAAGCAAGGAAACAGATATGAAATTACTGAACGCTGGAATCTAAGATTTCTTCCTTAGTTCCTTCACGACTGAAGTTGAGAAGCTGATGTTCCTGCAACAGGCACATCCATCTCATTAAAACTGTGAAGACACTGTATAGATGAGATGTAGATTTACCCTTTCATGTTGCTCAATAAATTGGTTCACTATGTTAATTTATAATTGTGAAATAAATACGCTTGTTTATAGTGTTAGATTAGTTGTTGTTTGGAATTTGCAGTAAACCTAATACCAAGAAAGAGGTGTGTTCGTATGTGTGTTGGGAGGGGGGGGGGTCCTAGGGATGTGGCCTTGGAGCCAAGGGGTCGGTGGCTTGAAAAAGTTTGGGAATCACTGATCTAGACTATCCAAACTATCAGAGCTTGACATTTCTACAACAAATTTCTTTTGAGGGGACAAGATTTTATTTCTCTGGAAATAACTTCTTTGATATTAATTCTCTAACTGGTCCGGGCCTGTTCCATGAGGTGACCTGGCCCGGGTCTGGTCCATGAGATGACCTGGCCCGGGTCTGGTCCATGAGATGAACTGGCGTTGGCTACCCGTTGGAGAAATGTCGTGACATACCTGGAGTATACCTGGAGAGGGTTTTGGGAGTCAACGCCCCCGGGGCTCTGTCTGAGACCAGGCTTCGTGTGAATCGGGGTCCGATCAACCAGGCTGTTACTGATGGCCACACGTAAACCGACATAAGAACCACAGCCCGGCTGATCAGGTACTGATTTTAGGTGCGTGTCCAGCACCTTCTTGATGACAGCCTGGGATTTATTATTAATCCTCCTTATGTATGCTGGTAGGCACATCGTAACATCGTCTATTCTTGTTGTCCAGCAGAGAAGTATTTATTACCTTGGGGACAGGTCTCATCACAGCGTCACACGAGGTCACTCATGTCTAACTAATTACTCCTTCCACTTAGTTATCTCACAAGGTACGCACTGAAGACGATGTTGCTTATTTAGACTTCTATTTGAAACGGAAAAAGAGGCATCACACGGTATCAGCTCTCTGCCTGGATGACAATATCGATTACAATAAAGATTGCAATATGGATTACATTTTGAATAAATGATTAGAATTCAGAATAGAGCTGAAACACAAGTGGCATTCTTCAGGGGTATGTGTAAGTTTATTTAGGCACATGTACAAATATGTACTATTATCATACAGCGTTAAATTATCTAGAATCTTCCAAAAAAGTCAAAATTGCTTATTTCCAATGGCGTCTCTTGCGCACGATCTACATAATGACATACACGAGGGAATAAACAGGGACATACAGCCCAAAAAATCAAACGCAAGTTGAAAAAGACCTCCCAGTAAAACACAAAATCAATAAAAGACACAAAAATCAATAAAATAAAAACACAAAATTGCCGTTGTGCTGAACATGATACCCTCTCCCCCTGGCGTCCATTACCGGGGAGGTGGTTAGTGTGGGGGAGGATGAGGCCGGGGTGTAAACAAGGCCATCTAGGGAACACAAAAGTAAACTCACCAAGACAGTTACTCAGTTAATCAATCAATGACTGAAGCAGCCACACACTGCCGCCTCCACACCCGTCAAGTGGTGACCCAGCCTCTAGTCTACTTCCTTTCTCCAGTTTCCTTGCCAAAGTATAATAATAATAATAATAATAATAATAATAATAATAATAATAATGATAATAATAATAATAATAATAATAATAATAATAATAATAATAATAATAATAATAATAAATTTTCCAAAAGACACATCTGCATTTCCGGCAGATTCACTCTAAAAGTAAACATTTGTAGAACACAACAGTGAAATGTAATTTAAGTATATCTGTGTTAAGTAACTGAAATAATGTTTGGAGGGAGGTAAATAATTAAGGTAAACGTCATGGGAATACAGTTAGAAGCCTGAGTAGATCCATAACTGACTTTAACACGAATGTAGATAAACATGTGTACGGAGCAACTTGCAGCGTAGAGTGATGTTGTAGTAACAAGGATTACCTACCTGGAGTCTACCTTGGAGGGTATTCCGGGGATCAACGCCCCCGCGGCCCAGTCCACGACCAGGCCTCCCGGTGGATCAGGGCCTGATCAACGAGGCTGTTACTGCTGGCCACACGCAATCCAACGTACGAACCACAGCCCGGCTGATCGTGCACCATCTTTAGGTGTCTGTCCTCCAGCTCCCTCTTGAAGACAACCAGGAGTCTACCTTATTGCTGGTGGGAGGCTGTTGAACAGTCTTGGGCCCCAGACACTTATTGTGTTTTCTCTTAGTGTACCAGTGACGCCCCTACTTTTCACTGGGGGTATGTTGCATCGCCTGCCAAGTCTTTTGCTTTCGTATGGAGTGATTGCTGTATGCATATTAGGGACCAGTCTCTCCAGAATCTTCCAGGTGTAGATTATGATATATCTATCTCGCCTGCGCTCTAGTGAGTACAAGTCAAGTGCTTCTAGGCGCTCCTAGTAGTTAAGGTGTTTGATGGAACTTATACGTACATTAAAGGTTCTCTGTACATTCTCTAGTTGTGCAATTTCACCTGCCTTGAATGGGGATGTTAATGTACAACAGTATTCCAGCCTACAGAGAACAGGTGATTTAAAAAGGATCATCATTGGCTTGACATCTCTCGTCTTCAATGTTCTCATTATCCATCTCATCAGTTTCCTTGCAGATGTGATAGCGGCACTAAGTGCTTGGTCGTCCGCTTATTAAGGATTATAGAGATAATATCACGTTATCTTATTAATGAAAATAAGCTACCAGATATATTAAGCAAATATCCTCGATTTGATTATAACAAATAAGACATAAACTGTAGATATGTATTCATATGTATTCCTGTTAACTCTTGTGGGTCCAGTTCTTCGGTCTGTTGTGTATCCACATGTTGTTGATCTACCCTCCACAGGATGGATATTGGCTGCACAATTAACTAGCCGCCACTTCGGCAGCAAAATCGTTTTTAAGTTATAAGCTCGTCAGAAACCAGTCGGTGTGTCTGTCTGTCTGTCTGCCTGTCTGTCTGTCTGTCTGTCTATCTCTCACATTCACCTCTGGAACAATCTCTTAAACGGCATTTCTTTAACTCTTCAAAAAATATTAATATTTTGTTGAGTACATTACCTTCAAGATTGTCAGGTACCTTGATGCTGCCGAAGGCTCTTAATTCAAGGGCTTCTCTCCCCATCCTTGGATCTACCTAATTACCTGTCATTTCCATATATTACTGTAGCCCTTCACATGCTTACACCATTTTTAATAATAAGAGACCAGTCAATTACAGGTTCATCTGTAAGAACTTGCATTTGTGGTCACAGTGGCGGCCCATGCTAACATCCATATGGTGTATAAACATACCTAGTTGGATGAATCTTATTGTAGTCAGCTGGCCCAGTGGTTTACGCACTGGCCTAGAGTTTTACGACTCACTTGCCATGAGTTCGAGCCTCACCCGTACCGTAGTTTCTCCCTTTGCAAACTATCTTCCCATCTACTGTTCTCTCTTTCACTTCCAGTAACTCTTATCCTCAATCACTCCTAGTAACTCTCAATCTGTCACCCATGGTCATTCCCGGTCACCCGCAGCTATCCTTATCCACTCCCAGTCACTCTTAATCACTCCCAGGCACTCTCAGTTGTCTTAGCCACCCCCAGCCAGCGCTGGGAACAGAGCGAGCAACCTCTTCCAAAAGACCGGCGTCACAGTGTTGACTTTCATGGTTTCTAAATTTGTAGAGATGGAGACTGGAGGGAAGAGAGAGAGAGAGAGAGAGAGAGAGAGAGAGAGAGAGAGAGAGAGAGAGAGAGAGAGACAGAGAGAGAGAGAGAGAGAGATCCTTCCTGCAGCCAGAAAGGGTAAACAAAAAAAAAAAAAGGAATAGACACAAGGAGAGGGATAGAGAAATAGACGCCCGAAGGGGGGGAAACGGGTAGATGGGAGGAGTTGCGAAGTGGTGTAGAGGGAAAGGGAGCTGGAGGGGATGACAGGAGTGGGGTGACTCAGGGGGAGAAAGTGAAACCAGAGCCACCTACTCTAATAACTGTCGATCGGTCTTGCACCCCCCGCCACCCCAGCCAGACAAGAGACCATTGTTTCCTGGCTCTGTGCTCTCCTCCACCCAGGCAGAAAAGCAATATTCACCGTCAACCAGTGATGTCTTCCCTCTGGAGGGACGGGAGTTTTAAGCAATATTGCCCCAGCGATGAAGACACACTGACACGCTTATTGTCGTGCGCTCAAAACTCAGGACGTAATCACTGCCAGAGAATTACCACGCTGCTGACCTTTAATCTCTTTTTCATGCTTCAAAAATTGTGTCATACTGAGGAGAATTATGGTAACTCTCCTTCTGTTATTCAGTAAGTAATATAATGATAATAATAATAATAATAATATGATAATAATAATTATTATTATTATTATTATTATTATTATTTATTTATTTATTTCTACAAGTATATGCCAATTTATACAGACATAGGTGACATCAGTGATATACTATATAGAAAGCCCCTGGTAATGGAGAGCATTTCGAGTAACTTAGGTTAATCTTGTGCCCCAGGATGTGACCCACACCAGTCAGCTTACACCCAGGTACCTACTTACTGCTAGGTGAACAGAGACAGCCGTAACCGGGATCGAAACACCGGACATTCAACAAGTGACCTGTGTGCGCTACCACCCGATCTACGAAAGTTTAATTTATATAATTTGTCACTGATATATAAACCTGCTGCAGTCATGTACCTTCCAAACTGCAATACAAATTAACACTTCTGTCTATAAAGATATTCGTATATCTGAATAAAACTAATCATTATCATACAACACTCTGCCATTTTCAGCCCTGCCAGGACAAACAGCCATTATGATATTGAAATCAATAGTGGCCGTCAGTTCTTCTTTTCCCATTGTTTTCTGGTCTCCCTTGGGCGATTTGGCCTCCATCATATGAGTAACGCTAGTCACTTAACATATATATATATATATATATATATATATATATATATATATATATATATATATATATATATATATATATATATATATATATATATATATATGTATATATATATTTTTTTTTTTTCAACAAACCGGCCGTATCCCACCAAGGCAGGGTGGCCCAAAAAGAAAAACGAAAGTTTCTCTTTTTAAATTTAGTAATTTATACGGGAGAAGGGGTTACTAGCCCCTTGCTCCTGGCATTTTAGTCGCCTCTTACAACACGCATGGCTTACGGAGGAAGAATTCTGTTCCACTTCCCCATGGAGATAAGAGGAAATAAACAACAACAAGAACTAGAAAGAAAATAGAAGAAAACCCAGAGGGATGTGTATATATACATATATATGCTTGTACATGCATGTGTAGTGTGACCTAAGTGTAAGTAGAAGTAGCAAGACGTACCTGAAATCTTGCATGTTTATGAGACAGAAAAAAAGGACACCAGCAATCCTACCATCATGTAAAACAATTACAGGCTTTCGTTTTACACTCATATATATATATATATCATATATATATATATATATATATATATATATATCATGCCAAATTGGTAAAACTGGTCAATTTAGTCACCAGACCACGGGTGGCACCGTGGCCTGTTAGCTAAAGCTCCCACTTCACACGGTGATGTTTTCGGGTTCGATTCCCGGCGAGGGTAGAAACATTGGGCGTGTTTCTTTAAACCGGTTGTCTATGTTCCCCATCAGTAAAATGGGTACCTGGAGGTTAGTCGAAAGGTGTGGGTCGCATCCTGGGACAAAACTGACCTAATTTGCTCTGCATAACAAGGGGCTTTCCATATAGTAGTATGTTATGATGTCATCTAGGACTGTATACCTTGTACATGTACTTGTAGAAATTAAAATGCTATTATTATAACATATTGTGGGTAATTCTGCCACCATTATTACAGTTATGCAGCTCAGGGTGGTCAGGCTGGAGGAAGTAACGGCTTCCTGCTGCCAAAACTGTTTCTACTGTCTATAGTGGTGGTCTATTCTCATGTATACGAGTCATTATCGTGCAGGTGAAAATTTCTGCCATAAAGATACCAAAGTATTGCACATACAAGTCTTGTTCGTCACAGTTGTAATGTTTGTATGAGGCTGCCCTTCTGTGTTTAAGGGATTTTCTCAGTGATTAGACTACTTGCTAATGACATTTAATAAAGTATTACATTACTAAATGGTTATAATTATAACCATAATTCATAACGGGGTAGACAGGTAAATCAGGGAAATGCCTCGGTCAGATGACCAAAAGCTCCAGCGGCGGGTCATCATTTGAGACCCACGTCAGGAAACACTTGTCCTGTTTCATAAAGAACATTATTTAACCTAACCTAAGAAAGTATTTTCATGTGTTAATGAAGAACTCGCCCGTGGTCTTCAGATACAATAAACTTCATTTATGTAAACTGTAAGTAATTTTAAGGACAGTGTTATAAATTTCTGCAATGCTTTTGTAAAGTATATTTGTTTGAGCATACATTGGTGATAAATCCTGAAGATTTATTAGTTATGGATAACATAAACCAACAGAATCGATTGATGGGTGAACTCTTCAGGTCCAGCCAAGTAACAGAACATGGGTGCCAAACTTTTTTGAGAGCGCGGCTCCAAATTATTTTCAGAAAAAATTCTCTCGCGCGCCAGTGGAAATTTGGAGCTGATTATTATTATTATTATTATTATTATTATTATTATTATTATTATTATTATTATTATTATTATTATTATTATTATTATTATTATTATTATTATTATTACTACTACAACTATTATTATTATTATTATTATTATTATTATTATTATTATTATTATTATTATTATTATTATTATTATATTACTACTACTACTACTACTACTACTACTACTACTACTACTACAACTATTATTATTATTATTATTATTATTATTATTACTACTACTACAACTATTATTATTATTATTATTATAATTATATTACTACTACTACTACTACTACTACTAATACTACTACTACTACTACAACTATTATTATTATTATTATTATTATTATTACTACTACTACTACTACTACTACTACTACAACTATTATTATTATTATTATATTACTACTACTACTACTACTACTACTACTACTACTACTACAACTATTATTATTATTATTATTATATTACTACTACTACTACTACTACTACTACTACTACTACTACTACTACTACTTCTACTACTACGACTACTACTATATCAGTATTTTAATGTTTTGCAAAAATATATGAAGAGAATAAAATAATTGAAAGCGAGTTGCGCTTCCACCAATTTCACAATTTTTTCCCAGTATATTGATATGTTTTGTTAAGATCTGACCAGGGAAAACAATGGTCAGAATATTTTTTTAGCATGCCACTATAGGCACGAGTGCCACTAGTTCACCAGACAAAAGGAACAATCCAAAGACCTGCTTAATAGTAGCTTTTTGATGCACCTCGTAACCACCCACACAGATGGTACAGCAAAAGGATCACAGAAGAACGTAATAGTATTGCACAACTGAACATAAAGATCGACAACACTCTTATTACCAAACATATTGAGCGCAAATTCCTGGGGCTACACCTCGACAGTAACCTGAAATTCAGCACCTATATCCAACACGTAAAAAAGTATTCAAAACGGATGAGATCCTCTCCAAGATACGTTACTACGTGCCACAATCAGCCCTTCGCACACTACCATTCACTCATTTATCCCTACCTCATCTATGCTATTTATGCCTAGGGATCAACTGCAGCAACACACCTAAAGCCAATAATAACCCAACAAAAAGCCCCAGTAAGAATAATCACTCAATCCAATCCTAGGCAACACCCCCCCCCACTCTTCAAAGATCTAAACTTACTGTACAGAACATCCACACTTACTACTGTGCAACCTACATTTACAGAACCGTAAATTCCAATATTAACCCTGAACTGAAACACTTTCTTAATAGTTGTGACAGGACCCACAGGCATAACGCTAGAACTGCAGACACAACTATCACTTTCAAAACTACCGTTAAAAAACATCTTATCTCCCTGACACACCCACCGTCAGCTAACTACATGAAAACCACTTATTCTCTCACTTGTATCATACACACATAAAAAACAAACTAGACCTACTCTCGATATCTGTGATTCCACACAATTTACACTTACACTCACCCAAATGACTGAAAACATAAAATTACGTACTAAAGCTATTACCTAATGAATCTTAAACTAGTCATAAGTTTGCCTGAGATACTCCAGTATAGGAGTGTTAATAGAAATTATGTATCATGCCAAGACAATACCATTCACATTGCTAAATTTACAAACTGTAATGCAGTTACCTAGCCTTACTATCAATATGCTCCATAACCTGTATCAATATAGAGTTTGAATTATTATTAGTCTGCCCGAAATGCCTAGTCATGCTAGGCATGATACTGGTCCTCTCTGTAATTAGTATTTTATAATATGTAAACCACACATTGCAATCTTTATAGAGAATAAACTTTTGATTTGACTGATAATAAGTCGAGGTAGTGACTCCCATCGCTGTGTTGCACCCACAACCAACATTTCAACATTCCTGAGGTGAAGTGTATCGTGTGTGGGTGTCGCTCCTCCGTACACTCCCCACCACTCTTCGTTACACTGGCTGCAACTCGACTCGAAATCAAAAGATTTCACATAATAATTAAGGGAACACATCCAAGAATAATTAAATAATACATTTCGATGTCATGTGTTGTATTGTAATTAACTTAGTAGTAAAAAGTGCATTGCTATTTAGAATTAAATGGACATGTAATTGTGAATTCTGTATATATATATATATATATATATATATATATATATATATATATATATATATATATATATATATATATATATATATATATATATATATATATATATATACTTTTGAAAATATTAGTATTACATGTGTACTTAAGAATTATCAGTATTAAGACTACTTCACTATTATGAGAGTTACTCACTGAAGACTCCGATGAGACAAAAGTATGTTAGGGAGTATTTCTTCAGTAATAGAATTGTCAGAAAGTGGAGGACGAAGTTTGATAAAACACAAGGAGCAGGAAGAGAAAGGACATCGTAGCGATCAGTGAAGAGGTGGGGCCAGGAGCTATGACTTGACCCCTGCGTGGAATAGACAAGGTGGACAGAGACAGGATGTTCCAGAGATGGGACATAGAAACAAGGGGTAACAATTGTAAGCTGAAGACTCAGATGAGTCAAAGGGATGTTAGGGAGTATTTCTTCAGTCATTGAGTTGTTAGGAAGTGGAACAGTCTGGCAAACGATGTAGTGGAGGCAGGAACTATACATAGTTTTAAGACGAGGTATGATAAAGCTCATGGAGCAGGGAGAGGGAGGACCCAGTAGCGGTCAGTGAAGAGGCGGGGCCAGGAGCTGAGTCTCGACCCCTACAACCACCATTAGGTGAATTAGGTGAGTACACACACACACACACACACACACACACACACACACACACACACACACACACATATATACACACAACGAGTCATGGTACGTGATGAGGTATCATAGTGGGCACCTGTGACGAGCGGGGTCCCAGAGGGGTCGGTCTTAGGACCAGTGCTATTTTCGGTATATGTGTATGACATGACGGAAGGGATAGACTCAGAAGTGTCCCAGTTCGCAGATGATGTGAAGTTAATGAGGAGAATTAAATCAGATAAGGATCAGGCAGGACTTCAAAGAGACCTTGACAGGCTGGACACCTGGTCCAGCAACTGTCTTCTCGAGTTTAACCCCGCCAAATGCAAAGTCATGAAGATTGGGGAAGGGCAAAGAAGACCGTAGACAGAGTATAGGCTAGGTGGCCAAAGACTGCAAACCTCGTTCAAGGAGAAAGATCTTGTGGTGAGTATAACACCGAGCACGTCTCCGGTAGCACACATCAACGAGATAACTGCTGCAGCATATGGGCGCCTGGCTAACCTGAGAATAGCGTTCGATACCTTAGTAAGGAATCGTTCAAGACACTGTACACTGTGTACATCAGACCCATACTGGAGTATGCAGCATCTGTTTGGAACTCATACCTCGTCACGCACGTCAAGAAATTAGAGAAGGTGCATTGGTTTGCGACAAGGTTAGTTCCAGAGCTAAGGGGATTGTCCTATGAAGAAAGGTTAATGGAAATCGGCCTGACGACACTGGAGGACAAGAAATTCAGAGGAGACATGATAACGACATACAAAATACTGTGTGGAATAGATAAGGTGGATAGAGACAGGATGTTCCAGAGAGTGGGCACAGAAACAAGGGGTCACAATTGGAAGCCGAAGACTCAGACGAGTCACAGGAATGTTAGGAAGTATTTCTTCAGTCATAGAGTATTCAGGAAGTGGAATAGTCTAGCAAGTGATGTAATGGAGGCAGGAACCATACATAACTTTAAGACGAGGTATAACAAAGCTCAGGGAGCAGAGAGAGAGAGAGGACCTAGTAGCGATCAATGAAGAGGCAGGGCCTAGAGTGAGTATCGAACCCTGCAACTACAATTAGGTGAGTACAGTTAGGTGAGTACACACACACACAAACATACATGTAATAAGGCTACAGGAAACGGGTGATATCTTAAGATGGAAAATAACAACAGTGATTATATTGAACACCACACGACCCTTACACACCAACACGACTCTTGCACACCACACGACTCTTACACACCACACGACCCTTACACACCACACGACTCTTGCACACCACACGACTCTTACACACCACACGACCATTGCACGCTACACGACTCTTGCACACCACACGACCCTTGCACACCACACGACCCTTGCACACCACACGACTCTTGCACACCACACGACCCTTGCACACCACACGACTCTTGCACACCACACGACCACTGCACACCACACGACCATTGCACACCACACGACTCTTGCACACCACACGACTCTTGCACACCACACGACCATTGCACACAACACGACCCTTGCACACCACACGACCCTTGCACACCACACGACCCTTGCACACCACACGACTCTTGCACACCACACGACCATTGCACACCACACGACCATTGCACACCACACGACTCTTGCACACCACACGACTCTTGCACACAACACGGCCCTTACACACCACACGACTCTTGCGCACCACACGACCATTGCACACCACACGACCCTTGCACACCACACGACTCTTGCACACCACACGACTCTTGCACACCACACGACCCTTGCACACCACGCGACCCTTGCACACCACACGACCATTGCACACCGCACGACCCTTGCACACGACACGACCATTGCACACCACACGACTCTTGCACACCACACGACTCTTGCACACCACACGACTCTTGCACACCACACGACCCTTGCACACCACACGACTCTTGCACACCACACGACCACTGCACACCACACGACCATTGCACACCACACGACTCTTGCACACCACACGACTCTTGCACACCACACGACCATTGCACACAACACGACCCTTGCACACCACACGACCCTTGCACACCACACGATTCTTGCACACCACACGACCCTTGCACACCACACGACTCTTGCACACCACACGACCATTGCACACCACACGATCATTGCACACCACACGACTCTTGCACACCACACGACTCTTGCACACAACACGACCCTTACACACCACACGACTCTTGCACACCACACGACCATTGCACACCACACGACCCTTGCACACCACACGACTCTTGCACACCACACGACGCTTGCACACCACACGACCCTTGCACACCACGCGACCCTTGCACACGACACGACCATTGCACACCACACGACTCTTGCACACCACACGAGTCTTCCACACCACACGACTCTTGCACACCACACGACTCTTGCACACCACACGACCATTGCACACCACACGACTCTTGCACACCACACGACTCTTGCACACCTCACGACTCTTGCACACAACACGACTCTTGCACACCACACGACCATTGCACACAACACGACCCTTGCACACCACATGGCCATTGCACACCACACGACCATTGCACACCACACGACTCTTGCACACCACACGACCATCGCACACCACACGACCCTTGCACACCACACAACCATTGCACACCACACGACCCTTGCACACCACACGACCATTGCACACCACACGACCATTGCACACCACACGACTCTTGCACAACACACGACCCTTGCACACCACACGACTCTTGCACACCACACGACTCTTGCACAACACACGACCCTTGCACACCACGCGACCCTTGCACACCATACGACTCTTGCACAACACACGACCATTGCACACCACACGACCCTTGCACACCACACGACTCTTGCACAACACACGACCCTTGCACACCACACGACTCTTGCACAACACACGACTCTTGCACACCACACGACTATTGCACACCACACGACCCTTGCACACCATACGACCATTGCACACCACACGACCCTTGCACACCACACAACCATTGCTCACCACACGACCCTTGCACACCACACGACCATTGCACACCACACGACCATTGCACACCACACGACTCTTGCGCACCACACGACCCTTGCACACCACACGACTCTTGCACACCACACGACCATTGCACACCACACGATCATTGCACACCACACGACTCTTGCACACCACACGATCCTTGCACACCACACGACCCTTGCACACCACACGACTCTTGCACACCACACGACTCTTGCACACCACACGACCATTGCTCACCACACGACCCTTGCACACCACACTACTCTTGCACACCACACGACTCTTGCACACCACACGATCCTTGCACACCACACGACCCTTGCACACCACACGACTCTTGCACACCACACGACTCTTGCACACCACACGACCATTGCACACCACACGACCATTGCACACCACACGACTCTTGCACACCACACGACTCTTGCACACCACACGACCATTGCACACCACACGACCCTTGCACACCACACGACCCTTGCACACCACACGACTCTTGCACACCACACGACTCTTGCACACCACACGACCATTGCACACCACACGACCATTGCACACCACACGACTCTTGCACACCACACGACTCTTGCACAACACACGACCCTTACACACCACACGACTCTTGCACACTACACGACCATTACACACCACACGACCCTTGCACACCACACGACTCTAGCACACCACACGACTCCTGCACACCACACGACCCTTGCACACCACGCGACCCTTGCACACCACACGACCATTGCACACCACACGACCCTTGCACACCACACGACCATTGCACACCACACGACCCTTGCACACCACACGACTCTTGCACACCACACGACCATTGCACACCACACGACCCTTGCACACCACATGGCCATTGCACACCACACGACCCTTGCACACCACACGACCATTGCACACCACACGACCATTGCACACCACACGACCCTTGCACACCACACGACTCTCGCACACCACACGGCTCTTGTACACCACACGACCATTGCACACCACACGACCCTTGCACACCACACGACCATTGCACACCACACGACCCTTGCACACCACACGACCATTGCACACCACACGACCATTGCACACCAAACGACTCTTGCACAACACATGACCCTTGCACACCACACGACTCTTGCACACCACACGACCCTTGCACACCACACGACCCTTGCACACCATACTACCATTGCACACCCCACGACCCTTGCACACCACACAACCATTGCACACCACACGACCCTTGCACACCACACGACCATTGCACACCACACGACCATTGCACACCACACGACTCTTGCGCACCACACGACCCTTGCACACCACACGACTCTTGCACACCACACGACCATTGCACACCACACGATCATTGCACACC
Source organism: Cherax quadricarinatus (assembly GCF_038502225.1). Classification (NCBI taxonomy): domain Eukaryota; kingdom Metazoa; phylum Arthropoda; class Malacostraca; order Decapoda; family Parastacidae; genus Cherax; species Cherax quadricarinatus. The sequence goes on along the minus strand of NC_091310.1, from coordinate 24,998,934 downwards.
ACACGACTCTTGCACACCACACGACCCTTGCACACCACACGACCCTTGTACACCACACGACTCTAGCACACCACACGACCATTGCACACCACACGACCCTTGCACACCACACGACCATTGCACACCACACGACCCTTGCACACCACACGACCATTGCACACCACACGAACATTGCACACCACATGACCCTTGCACACCACACGACCATTGCACACCACACGGCCATTGCACACCACACGACCCTTGCACACCACACTACTCTTGCACACCATACGACCCTTGCACACCACACGCCTCTTGAACACCACAGGACTCTTGCACACCACACGACCATTGCACACCACACGTCCCTTGTACACCACACGACCATTGCACACCACACGACCATTGCACACCACACGACCCTTGCACACCACACGACTCTTGCACACCACACGACCATTGCACACCACACGACCATTGCACACCACACGACCCTTGCACACCACACGACTCTTGCACACCACACGACCCTTGCACACCACACGACTCTTGCACACCACACGACCCTTACACACCACACGACCCTTGCACACCACACGGCCATTGCACCCCACACGACCATTGCACACCACACGACCCTTGCACACCACACGACTCTTGCACACCACACGACCCTTACACACCACACGACCCTTGCACACCACACGACCATTGCACCCCACACGACCATTGCACACCACACGACCCTTGCACCCCACACGACTCTTGCACACCACACGACCATTGCACACCACACGACCCTTGCACACCACACGACTCTTGCACACCACACGACCCTTACACACCACACGACCCTTGCACACCACACGACTCTTGCACACCACACGACCCTTGCACACCACACGACTCTTGCACACCACACGATCCTTGCACACCACACGACCATTGCACACCACACGACTCTTGCACACCACACGACCCTTGCACACCACACGACTCTTGCACACCACACGACCCTTGCACACCACACGACTCATGCACACCACACGACCATTGCACACCACACGACTCTTGCACACCACACGACTCTTGCACAACACACGACCATTGCACACCACACGTCCCTTGCACAACACACGACCATTGCACACCACTCGACCCTTGCACACCACACGACCATTGCACACCACACAACCCTTGCACACCACACGACTCTTGCACACCACACGACTCTTGCACACCACTCGACCATTGCTCCCCACACGACCCTTGCACACCACACGACCATTGCACATCACACGACCATTGCACACCACACGACCCTTGCACACCACACGACTCTTGCACAGCACACGAGACTTGCGCACCACACGACTCTTGCACACCACACGACCATTGCACACCCCACGACTCTTGCACAACAAACGACCCTTACACACCACACGACTCTTGCACACCACACGACTCTTGCACACCACACGACCATTGCACACCCCACGACTCTTGCACACCACACGAGTCTTGCGCACCACACGACTCTTGCACACCACACGACCATTGCACACCACACGACTCTTGCACACCACACGACTCTTTAGCACCACACGACCCTTGCACACCACATGGCCATTGCACACCACACGACTCTTGCACACTACACGACCATTGCACACCACACGACCATTGCACACCACACGACCCTTGCACACCACACGACCATTGCACACAACACGACCCTTGCACACCACACGACCATTGCACACCACACGACCATTGCACACCACACGACTCTTGCACAACATACGACCCTTACACACCACACGACTCTTGCACACCACACGACCCTTGCACACCACACGACCCTTGCACACAACACGACCCTTGCACACCACACGACCCTTGCACACCACACAACCATTGCACACCACACGACCCTTGCACACCACACGACCATTGCACACCACACGACCATTGCACAGCACACGACTCTTGCGCACCACACGACCCTTGCACACCACACGACTCTTGCACACCACACGACCATTGCACACCACACGATCATTGCACACCACACGACTCTTGCACACCACACGACCCTTGCACACCACACGACTCTTGCACACCACACGACTCTTGCACACCACACGACCCTTGCACACCACACGACCATTGCACACCACACGACCCTTGCACACCACACGACCATTGCACACCACACGAACATTGCACACCACATGACCCTTGCACACCACACGACTCTTGCACACCACACGACCATTGCACACCAAACGACCCTTGCACATCACACGACCATTGCACACCACACGACCCTTGCACACCACACGACTCTTGCACACCACGCGACCCTTACACACCACACGACCCTTGCACACCACACGACCATTGCACACCACACGACTCTTACACACCACAGGACCCTTGCACACCACACGACCATTGCATACCACACGACCCTTGAACACCACACGACTTGCACACCACACGACCATTGCACACCACACGACCCTTGCACACCACACGACCATTGCACACCACACGACCCTTGCACACCACACGACCATTGCACACCACACGACCATTGCACACCTCACGACCCTTGCACACCACACGACTCTTGCACACCACACGACCCTTGCACACCACACGACTCTTGCACACCACACGACCCTTACACACCACACGACCCTTGCACACCACACGACCCTTGTACACCACACGACTCTTGCACACCACACGACCCTTGCACACCACACGACTCTTGCACACCACACGACCATTGCACACCACACGACCCTTGCACACCACACGACTCTTGCACACCACACGACCCTTGCACACCACACGACTCTTGCACACCACACGACTCTTGCACACCACACGACTCTTGCGCACCACACGACCCTTGCACACCACACGACTCTTGCACACCACACGACTCTTGGACACCACACGATCCTTGCACACCACACGACCCTTGCACACCACACGACTCTTGCACACCACACGACTCTTGCACACCACACGACCATTGCACACCACACGACCATTGCACACCACACGACTCTTGCACACCACATGACTCTTGCACACCACACGACCATTGCACACCACACGACCCTTGCACACCACACGACCCTTGCACACCACACGACTCTTGCACACCACACGACTCTTGCACACCACACGACCATTGCACACCACACGACCATTGCACACCACACGACTCTTGCACACCACACGACTCTTGCACAACACACGACCCTTACACACCACACGACTCTGGCACACTACACGACCATTGCACACCACACGACCCTTGCACACCACACGACTCTAGCACACCACACGACTCCTGCACACCACACGACCCTTGCACACCACGCGACCCTTGCACACCACACGACCATTGCACACAACACGACCCTTGCACACCACACGACCATTGCACACCACACGACCCTTGCACACCACACGACTCTTGCACACCACACGACCATTGCACACCACACGACCCTTGCACACCACATGGCCATTGCACACCACACGACCCTTGCACACCACACGACCATTGCACACCACACGACCATTGCACACCACACGACCCTTACACACCACACGACTCTCGCACACCACACGGCTCTTGCACACCACACGACCATTGCACACCACACGACCCTTGCACACCACACGACCATTGCACACCACACGACCCTTGCACACCACACGACCATTGCACACCACACGACCATTGCACACCAAACGACTCTTGCACAACACATGACCCTTGCACACCACACGACTCTTGCACACCACACGACCCTTGCACACCACACGACCCTTGCACACCATACTACCATTGCACACCCCACGACCCTTGCACACCACACAACCATTGCACACCACACGACCCTTGCACACCACACGACCATTGCACACCACACGACCATTGCACACCACACGACTCTTGCGCACCACACGACCCTTGCACACCACACGATCCTTGCACACCACACGACCATTGCACACCACACGACTCTTGCACACCACACGACCCTTGCACACCACACGACTCTTGCACACCACACGACCCTTGCACACCACACGACTCTTGCACACCACACGACCATTGCACACCACACGACTCTTGCACACCACACGACTCTTGCACAACACACGACCATTGCACACCACACGACCCTTGCACAACACACGACCATTGCACACCACTCGACCCTTGCACACCACACGACCATTGCACACCACACAACCCTTGCACACCACACGACTCTTGCACACCACACGACTCTTGCACACCACTCGACCATTGCTCCCCACACGACCCTTGCACACCACACGACCATTGCACATCACACGACCATTGCACACCACACGACCCTTGCACACCACACGACTCTTGCACATCACACGACCCTTGCACACCACACGACTCTTGCACACCACACGACCATTGCACACCACACGACTCTTGCACACCACACGACCATTGCACACCCCACGACTCTTGCACACCACACGAGTCTTGCGCACCACACGACTCTTGCACACCACACGACCATTGCACACCACACGACTCTTGCACACCACACGACTCTTTAGCACCACACGACCCTTGCACACCACATGGCCATTGCACACCACACGACTCTTGCACACTACACGACCATTGCACACCACACGACCATTGCACACCACACGACCCTTGCACACCACACGACCATTGCACACAACACGACCCTTGCACACCACACGACCATTGCACACCACACGACCATTGCACACCACACGACTCTTGCACAACATACGACCCTTGCACACCACACGACTCTTGCACACCACACGACCCTTGCACACCACACGACCCTTGCACACAACACGACCCTTGCACACCACACGACCCTTGCACACCACACAACCATTGCACACCACACGACCCTTGCACACCACACGACCATTGCACACCACACGACCATTGCACAGCACACGACTCTTGCGCACCACACGACCCTTGCACACCACACGACTCTTGCACACCACACGACCATTGCACACCACACGATCATTGCACACCACACGACTCTTGCACACCACACGACCCTTGCACACCACACGACTCTTGCACACCACACGACTCTTGCACACCACACGACCCTTGCACACCACACGACCATTGCACACCACACGACCCTTGCACACCACACGACCATTGCACACCACACGAACATTGCACACCACATGACCCTTGCACACCACACGACTCTTGCACACCACACGACCATTGCACACCAAACGACCCTTGCACATCACACGACCATTGCACACCACACGACCCTTGCACACCACACGACTCTTGCACACCACGCGACCCTTACACACCACACGACCCTTGCACACCACACGACCATTGCACACCACACGACTCTTACACACCACAGGACCCTTGCACACCACACGACCATTGCATACCACACGACCCTTGAACACCACACGACTTGCACACCACACGACCATTGCACACCACACGACCCTTGCACACCACACGACCATTGCACACCACACGACCCTTGCACACCACACGACCATTGCACACCACACGACCATTGCACACCTCACGACCCTTGCACACCACACGACTCTTGCACACCACACGACCCTTGCACACCACACGACTCTTGCACACCACACGACCCTTACACACCACACGACCCTTGCACACCACACGACCCTTGTACACCACACGACTCTTGCACACCACACGACCCTTGCACACCACACGACTCTTGCACACCACACGACCATTGCACACCACACGATCATTGCACACCACACGACTCTTGCACACCACACGACCCTTGCACACCACACGACTCTTGCACACCACACGACTCTTGCACACCACACGACTCTTGCGCACCACACGACCCTTGCACACCACACGACTCTTGCACACCACACGACTCTTGGACACCACACGATCCTTGCACACCACACGACCCTTGCACACCACACGACTCTTGCACACCACACGACTCTTGCACACCACACGACCATTGCACACCACACGACCATTGCACACCACACGACTCTTGCACACCACATGACTCTTGCACACCACACGACCATTGCACACCACACGACCCTTGCACACCACACGACCCTTGCACACCACACGACTCTTGCACACCACACGACCCTTGCACACCACACGACCATTGCACACCACACGACCATTGCACACCACACGACTCTTGCACACCACACGACTCTTGCACAACACACGACCCTTACACACCACACGACTCTGGCACACTACACGACCATTGCACACCACACGACCCTTGATCACCACACGACTCTAGCACACCACACGACTCCTGCACACCACACGACCCTTGCACACCACGCGACCCTTGCACACCACACGACCATTGCACACAACACGACCCTTGCACACCACACGACCATTGCACACCACACGACCCTTGCACACCACACGACTCTTGCACACCACACGACCATTGCACACCACACGACCCTTGCACACCACATGGCCATTGCACACCACACGACCCTTGCACACCACACGACCATTGCACACCACACGACCATTGCACACCACACGACCCTTGCACACCACACGACTCTCGCACACCACACGGCTCTTGCACACCACACGACCATTGCACACCACACGACCCTTGCACACCACACGACCATTGCACACCACACGACCCTTGCACACCACACGACCATTGCACACCACACGACCATTGCACACCAAACGACTCTTGCACAACACATGACCCTTGCACACCACACGACTCTTGCACACCACACGACCCTTGCACACCACACGACCCTTGCACACCATACTACCATTGCACACCCCACGACCCTTGCACACCACACAACCATTGCACACCACACGACCCTTGCACACCACACGACCATTGCACACCACACGACCATTGCACACCACACGACTCTTACGCACCACACGACCCTTGCACACCACACGACTCTTGCACACCACACGACCATTGCACACCACACGATCATTGCACACCACACGACTCTTGCACACCACACGACCCTTGCACACCACACGACCCTTGTACACCACACGACTCTAGCACACCACACGACCATTGCACACCACACGACCCTTGCACACCACACGACCATTGCACACCACACGACCCTTGCACACCACACGACCATTGCACACCACACGAACATTGCACACCACATGACCCTTGCACACCACACGACCATTGCACACCACACGGCCATTGCACACCACACGACCCTTGCACACCACACTACTCTTGCACACCATACGACCCTTGCACACCACACGCCTCTTGAACACCACAGGACTCTTGCACACCACACGACCATTGCACACCACACGTCCCTTGTACACCACACGACCATTGCACACCACACGACCATTGCACACCACACGACCCTTGCACACCACACGACTCTTGCACACCACACGACCATTGCACACCACACGACCATTGCACACCACACGACCCTTGCACACCACACGACTCTTGCACACCACACGACCCTTGCACACCACACGACTCTTGCACACCACACGACCCTTACACACCACACGACCCTTGCACACCACACGGCCATTGCACCCCACACGACCATTGCACACCACACGACCCTTGCACACCACACGACTCTTGCACACCACACGACCCTTACACACCACACGACCCTTGCACACCACACGACCATTGCACCCCACACGACCATTGCACACCACACGACCCTTGCACACCACACGACTCTTGCACACCACACGACCATTGCACACCACACGACCCTTGCACACCACACGACTCTTGCACACCACACGACCCTTACACACCACACGACCCTTGCACACCACACGACTCTTGCACACCACACGACCCTTGCACACCACACGACTCTTGCACACCACACGATCCTTGCACACCACACGACCATTGCACACCACACGACTCTTGCACACCACACGACCCTTGCACACCACACGACTCTTGCACACCACACGACCCTTGCACACCACACGACTCTTGCACACCACACGACCATTGCACACCACACGACTCTTGCACACCACACGACTCTTGCACAACACACTACCATTGCACACCACACGACCCTTGCACAACACACGACCATTGCACACCACTCGACCCTTGCACACCACACGACCATTGCACACCACACAACCCTTGCACACCACACGACTCTTGCACACCACACGACTCTTGCACACCACTCGACCATTGCTCCCCACACGACCCTTGCACACCACACGACCATTGCACATCACACGACCATTGCACACCACACGACCCTTGCACACCACACGACTCTTGCACATCACACGACCCTTGCACACCACACGACTCTTGCACACCACACGACCATTGCACACCACACGACTCTTGCACACCACACGACTCTTTAGCACCACACTACCCTTGCACACCACATGGCCATTGCACACCACACGACCCTTGCACACTACACGACCATTGCACACCACACGACCATTGCACACCACACGACCCTTGCACACCACACTACTCCCGCACACCGCACGACTCTTGCACACCACACGACCATTGCACACCACACGACCCTTGCACACCACACGACCATTGCACACAACACGACCCTTGCACACCACACGACCATTGCACACCACACGACCATTGCACACCACACGACTCTTGCACAACATACGACCCTTGCACACCACACGACTCTTGCACACCACACGACCCTTGCACACCACACGACCCTTGCACACAACACGACCCTTGCACACCACACGACCCTTGCACACCACACAACCATTGCACACCACACGACCCTTGCACACCACACGACCATTGCACACCACACGACCATTGCACAGCACACGACTCTTGCGCACCACACGACCCTTGCACACCACACGACTCTTGCACACCACACGACCATTGCACACCACACGATCATTGCACACCACACGACTCTTGCACACCACACGACCCTTGCACACCACACGACTCTTGCACACCACACGACTCTTGCACACCACACGACCCTTGCACACCACACGACCATTGCACACCACACGACCCTTGCACACCACACGACCATTGCACACCACACGAACATTGCACACCACATGACCCTTGCACACCACACGACTCTTGCACACCACACGACCATTGCACACCAAACGACCCTTGCACATCACACGACCATTGCACACCACACGACCCTTGCACACCACACGACTCTTGCACACCACGCGACCCTTACACACCACACGACCCTTGCACACCACACGACCATTGCACACCACACGACTCTTACACACCACAGGACCCTTGCACACCACACGACCATTGCATACCACACGACCCTTGAACACCACACGACTCTTGCACACCACACGACCATTGCACACCACACGACCCTTGCACACCACACGACCATTGCACACCACACGACCCTTGCACACCACACGACCATTGCACACCACACGACTCTTACACACCACAGGACCCTTGCACACCACACTACCATTGCATACCACACGACCCTTGAACACCACACGACTCTTGCACACCACACGACCATTGCACACCACACGACCCTTGCACACCACACGACCATTGCACACCACACGACCCTTGCACACCACACGACCATTGCACACCACACGACCATTGCACACCTCACGACCCTTGCACACCACACGACTCTTGCACACCACACGACCCTTGCACACCACACGACTCTTGCACACCACACGACCCTTACACACCACACGACCCTTGCACACCACACGACCCTTGTACACCACACGACCATTGGACACCACACGACTCTTGAACACCACACGACCCTTGCACACCACACGACCCTTGCACACCACACGACTCTTGCACACCACACGACCATTGGACACCACACGACTCTTGCACACCACACGACTCTTGCACACCACACGACCATTGCACACCACACGACCCTTGCACACCACACGACCATTGCACACCACACGACCCTTGCACACCACACGACCATTGCACACCACACGACCATTGCACACCACACAACCCTTGCACACCACACGACTCTTGCACACCACACGACTCTTGCACACCACACGACCATTGCTCACCACACGACCCTTGCACACCACACGACCATTGCACACCACACGACCATTGCACACCACACGACCCTTGCACACCACACGACTCTTGCACATCACACGACCCTTGCACACCACACGACTCTTGCACATCACACGACCATTGCACACCACACGACTCTTGCACACCACACGATTCTTGCACACCACACGACCATTGCACACCACACGACCCTTGCACACCACACGACCATTGTACACCACACGACCATTGCACACCACACGACCCTTGCACACCACACGACTCTTGCACACCACACTACTCTTGCACACGACACGACCATTGCACACCACACGACCCTTGCACACCACACGACCATTGCACACCACACGACCATTGCACACCACACGACTCTTGCACACCACACGACTCTTGCACACCACAAGACTCTTGCACACCACGCGACCATTGCACGCTACACGACTCTTGCACACCACACGACCATTGCACACCACACGACTCTTGCACACCACACGACCCTTGCACACCACACGACTCTTGCACACCACACGACTCTTGCACACCACACGACCATTGCACACCACACGACCATTGCACACCACACGACCATTGCACACCACACGACTCTTGAGCACCACACGACCCTTGCGCATCACACGACCCTTGCACAACACACGACCATTGCACACCACACGACCATTGCACACCACACGACTCTTGCACACCACACAACCATTGCACACCACACGACCATTGCACAGCACACGACCATTGCACACAACACGACCATTGCATACCACACGACCATTGCACACCGCACGACCCTTGCACACCACACGACCCTTCAGAATATTCTCCTAATCTCACTCCTTTTATCTCCCAGTTATCTTCTGCACAGATCAAGTCGCTGTTCCTTGATAATGTGATAAAGCACGAATGCGCTTGCAATATTGGCAAGCTTCACCATGATTACATAGTACGTACATACAAGCAGTGAATCGCATGACGAGAGCATTGTTTATGTATTTGTTACAGGCTGCTGCAGGTCAGCCTGTATTCCTCTGAGTTGATCCATCAGTTCAGTAGGCAGCAAGCTATTCTACTGTACTGAGCCATCATTTCATTGATTTTGACATTCTGAGAACGTTCAATTAACTCTCACCATTACCAGCAGTCTTATAAACACTGCCCTGGGTTGAGTCGTTATTTGTAGGCTAGACTGTGATTTTGAGTGTCCTGGGGCAGTCTTCAGGTTAGTGCCAAACAGTATACATCAGAATGCATCTTCCATGATGTGAACACCAGGGAACCGGATTCGTAGTCATTGGTGCAGCTAGTTGAACGCGCTCTACTTGTCTGTTTGGAGACATGCGTGAGAGAATACCAAGACTCATTTTCAGGTTTAGCGAATTTCTGGAATCCGCACTCTAATCATAAACCTTTACGCACGAGTGTATTACAAGTATGTCTAGTGTACTGAGTGTCAGCATTAATGAAAGACCATTCAGGCAGCACATCAGGTCTTATTAGTAAGCAGAACATAAGTTGATGGGCTTCCTGTCCTGATGTCACCACAAGCTCAAAGACCCCACGAATATTTACACCTAGGGTGCAGGAAAAGGACTATTTCCTTGCTTTGTTCATTAAATAGATTGCAGTCTATAATTGGTACAAGACAGGTAGGAACTTAATTAAAGTATAGCGGTGCTGGCATTATGGATTACGTGAGGTCATTATAGCTATGGAGTCAATCACAGTGTCATATTCAACGTTTGTACTCACGCTTGTCAAATCCCTACTTATCCTGCGAATTGGTGTACTGGATCATTTGTTCTGGAACAAGGTATAGGTGTAAGTGGGATTTACAGCCCCCTCTCGAGGAAATGATCACCAAATTTTTGAGAGTGAGGGGCTGGCATTCTCTTGGTGGAAGGTTGACACTGATTCTGTGTAATGACTGCAGAATCAGTAACTTAGTAAGTACATTTCCTCAGTATCATCATCTTGTTCAAGGATATTTGACACAAGCCTGTGTATCAGTACACATGTATCTTGTCTAAGAGTTCATGGAAGTTAATCTCCGCCAGGAGGTTCGAGCCCCCATTGTTTCACTCAATTAATTTTTTTTCTATTTTTTCAGACTGTTAAACAGTGAACAAGCGTCTACTTGTAGCAAAGAGCAGAGTCTAAGTTACACCAGTACTGAGCTGCAACATTTTCGTGGACCTGGTATTGCAAGGACGTTAGTTGCGTCCCCAGTACTTTTTACACTATGTGTTGGGCTCTGGGGCCTGGTGAAGCAAGGTCGAGAAATCATAATAATAATAATAATAATAATTCTTTTTCTTCTTCTTCTTCTTCTTCTTCTTCTTCTTCTTCTTCTTCTTCTTCTTCTTCTTCGTATTATTATTATTATTATTATTATTATTATTATTATTATTATTATTATTATTATTATTATTATTATTATTATTATTATTATTGTTATTATTATTATTATTATTATTATTAATGTTATTATTATTACTATTATTTTTTACATTTGTGGTAGTACTAGACTAGACCATGTGAGATTCAAGGAAAGGAATAATAATCTCAATTTCCTAGATCAAGAAGCCATCACTGGCAACAAGGCACTTCCTTCTTTGAAGGTTACGTCCAGGAAGCCCTGAATGTACGTGCCTTGAGCGTCTCCACACACACTGATAAATATTTGATAAGTACTAAGCGAGTGTGAAATGTCACTGTTATCCTGGAGGTGTGTATCGTAGTGGTAGATGTTGGTGTTATCCTGGAGGTATGTATCGTAGTTTTAAATGTTGGTGTTATCTGTGAGGTATATATGGTAGTGTGTGTCATAACTACGCACACACACACTTCCTCACTCATGGTTCGCTGTGCAGTTGTTTAGTCCAAGAATTGGTATTTATTCCTGGATTATAAACTTACAAACAAAACCCAGCGAGTAATAGTAAACGGAGTGAAATCAGGGGCTACTGAATTACTGAACGTAATGGTGAAACTAGACAGGCACACATGCAATTACTGAACGTAAAAATTAAAGAAGTAAGGTGCATATGTAATTACTGAACGCAATAATTAAGGTGGAAAGCACACATATAATTACTGAACGTAACGGTGAAGAAAGCAGATATTCTTGCAGTTACTGAACGTAATAGTAAAGGTAGCAGGTACACATGTAAGTATTGTAGATAATACCAAGGGTAGCAGGAGCAGGTAATTACATACAATTACTGAAGGTAATAATTGGGGTAGCAAGGTATTTATTCACTTACATATTATATTGTAGCCTTAAGTATTTGTGATAATTACTCTCATTACAGACACAATGCTCTGGGTAATTAATCATCACATGAAAGGTTATCTAATTATAAGCATTCCACTGTGTCAGTAATGACACAGTGGTATGCGTTTGAAGATACGTTTAGTAACACCCGTTGTAAACAAAGACATGTAGAAACACAAGACCTCTGTCATGTTTTGGTTTATTTTCACATGCTGGTGGAGGTGTCAATAATGTTTTACACACTAGTGGAAGTGTCAATAATGTTTTACACACTAGTGGAAGTGTCAATAATGTTTTACACACTAGTGGAAGTGTCAATAATGTTTTACACACTAGTGGAAGTGTCAATAATGTTTTACACACTAGTGGAAGTGTCAATAATGTTTTACACACTAGTGGAATTGTCAATAATGTTTTACACACTAGTGGAGGTGTCAATAATGTTTTACACACTAGTGGAAGTGTCAATAATGTTTTGTACACTAGTGGAAGTGTCAATAATGTTTTACACACTAGTGGAAGTGTCAATAATGTTTTACACACTAGTGGAGGTGTCAATAATGTTTTACACACTAGTGGAGGTGTCAATAATGTTTTACACACTAGTGGAAGTGTCAATAATGTTTTACACACTAGTGGAAGTGTCAATAATGTTTTACACACTAGTGGAAGTGTCAATAATGTTTTACACACTAGTGGAGGTGTCAATAATGTTTTACACACTAGTGGAAGTGTCAATAATGTTTTACACACTAGTGGAAGTGTCAATAATGTTTTACACACTAGTGGAAGTGTCAATAATGTTTTACACACTAGTGGAGGTGTCAATAATGTTTTACACACTAGTGGAGGTGTCAATAATGTTTTACACACTAGTGGAAGTGTCAATAATGTTTTACACACTAGTAGAAGTGTCAGTAATGTTTTACACACTAGTGGAAGTGTCAATAATGTTTTACACACTAGTGGAGGTGTCAATAATGTTTTACACACTAGTGGAAGTGTCAATAATGTTTTACACACTAGTGGAAGTGCCAATGTTTTACACACTAGTGGAAATGTTTTACACACTAGTGGAAGTGTCAATAATGTTTTACACACTAGTGGAGGTGTCAATAATGTTTTACACACTAGTGGAAGTGTCAATAATGTTTTACACACTAGTGGAAGTGCCAATGTTTTACACACTAGTGGAAGTGCCAGTGTTTTACACACTAGTGGAAGTGCCAATGTTTTACACACTAGTGGAAGTGCCAATGTTTTACACACTAGTGGAAGTGCCAATGTTTTACACACTAGTGGAAGTGTCAATGTTTTACACACTAGTGGAAGTGCCAATGTTTTACACACTAGTGGAAGTGCCAATGTTTTACACACTAGTGGAAGTGTCAATGTTTTACACACTAGTGGAAGTGCCAATGTTTTACACACTAGTGGAAGTGTCAATGTTTTACACACTAGTAGAAGTGTCAATGTTTTACACACTAGTGGAAGTGTCAATGTTTTACACACTAGTGGAAGTGCCAATGTTTTACACACTAGTGGAAGTGTCAATGTTTTACACACTAGTGGAAGTGCCAATGTTTTACACACTAGTGGAAGTGTCAATGTTTTACACACTAGTAGAAGTGTCAATGTTTTACACACTAGTGGAAGTGCCAATGTTTTACACACTAGTGGAAGTGCCAATGTTTTACACACTAGTGGAAGTGCCAATGTTTTACACACTAGTGGAAGTGCCAATGTTTTACACACTAGTGGAAGTGCCAATGTTTTACACACTAGTGGAAGTGCCAATGTTTTACACACTAGTGGAAGTGCCAATGTTTTACACACTAGTGGAAGTGTCAATGTTTTACACACTAGTGGAAGTGCCAATGTTTTACACACTAGTGGAAGTGCCAATGTTTTACACACTAGTGGAAGTGCCAATGTTTTACACACTAGTGGAAGTGCCAATGTTTTACACACTAGTGGAAGTGCCAATGTTTTACACACTAGTGGAAGTGCCAATGTTTTACACACTAGTGGAAGTGCCAATGTTTTACACACTAGTGGAAGTGCCAATGTTTTACACACTAGTGGAAGTGCCAATGTTTTACACACTAGTGGAAGTGCCAATGTTTTACACACTAGTGGAAGTGCCAATGTTTTACACACTAGTGGAAGTGCCAATGTTTTACACACTAGTGGAAATGCCAATGTTTTACACACTAGTGGAAGTGCCAATGTTTTACACACTAGTGGAAGTGCCAATGTTTTACACACTAGTGGAAGTGCCAATGTTTTACACACTAGTGGAAGTGCCAATGTTTTACACACTAGTGGAAGTGCCAATGTTTTACACACTAGTGGAAGTGCCAATGTTTTACACACTAGTGGAAGTGCCAATGTTTTACACACTAGTGGAAGTGCCAATGTTTTACACACTAGTGGAAGTGTCAATGTTTTACACACTAGTGGAAGTGCCAATGTTTTACACACTAGTGGAAGTGCCAATGTTTTACACACTAGTGGAAGTGCCAATGTTTTACACACTAGTGGAAGTGCCAATGTTTTACACACTAGTGGAAGTGCCAATGTTTTACACACTAGTGGAAGTGCCAATGTTTTACACACTAGTGGAAGTGCCAATGTTTTACACACTAGTGGAAGTGCCAATGTTTTACACACTAGTGGAAGTGCCAATGTTTTACACACTAGTGGAAGTGCCAATGTTTTACACACTAGTGGAAGTGCCAATGTTTTACATACTAGTGGAAGTGCCAATGTTTTACACACTAGTGGAAGTGCCAATGTTTTACACACTAGTGGAAGTGCCAATGTTTTACACACTAGTGGAAGTGCCAATGTTTTACACACTAGTGGAAGTGCCAATGTTTTACACACTAGTGGAAGTGCCAATGTTTTACACACTAGTGGAAGTGCCAATGTTTTACACACTAGTGGAAGTGCCAATGTTTTACACACTAGTGGAAGTGCCAATGTTTTACACACTAGTGGAAGTGCCAATGTTTTACACACTAGTGGAAGTGTCAATGTTTTACACACTAATGGAAGTGCCAATGTTTTACACACTAGTGGAAGTGCCAATGTTTTACACACTAGTGGAAGTGCCAATGTTTTACACACTAGTGGAAGTGCCAATGTTTTACACACTAGTGGAAGTGCCAATGTTTTACACACTAGTGGAAGTGCCAATGTTTTACACACTAGTGGAAGTGTCAATGTTTTACACACTAGTGGAAGTGCCAATGTTTTACACACTAGTGGAAGTGCCAATGTTTTACACACTAGTGGAAGTGCCAATGTTTTACACACTAGTGGAAGTGCCAATGTTTTACACACTAGTGGAAGTGCCAATGTTTTACACACTAGTGGAAGTGTCAATGTTTTACACACTAGTGGAAGTGCCAATGTTTTACACACTAGTGGAAGTGCCAATGTTTTACACACTAGTGGAAGTGCCAATGTTTTACACACTAGTGGAAGTGCCAATGTTTTACACACTAGTGGAAGTGTAAACAGTGATTAGAAAAAAATTCTATTAAAGATCCACAATTTTGTAAGATATTTTCCGTGTTAGTTCTATAAAGCAGTGATTTTTCTGGGACATTATTCTTGATATTCTGGGACATTATTATTGGTATCCTGGGACATTAAACTTGGTATCCTGGGACATTATTATTGGTATCCTGGGACATTAAACTTGGTATCCTGGGACATTATTATTGGTATCCTGGGACATTATTATTGGTATCCTGGGACATTATTATTGGTATCCTGGGACATTAAACTTGGTATCCTGGGACATTATTATTGGTATCCTGGACATTATTATTGGTATCCTGGGACATTAAACTTGGTATCCTGGGACATTATTATTGGTATCCTGGGACATTAAACTTGGTATCCTGGGACATTATTATTGGTATCCTGGGACATTATTATTGGTATCCTGGGACATTAAACTTGGTATCCTGGGACATTATTATTGGTATCCTGGGACATTATTATTGGTATCCTGGGACATTAAACTTGGTATCCTGGGACATTATTATTGGTATCCTGGGACATTAAACTTGGTATCCTGGGACATTATTATTGGTATCCTGGGACATTATTATTGGTATCCTGGGACATTAAACTTGGTATCCTGGGACATTATTATTGGTATCCTGGGACATTATTATTGGTATCCTGGGACATTAAACTTGGTATCCTGGGACATTATTATTGGTATCCTGGGACATTAAACTTGGTATCCTGGGACATTATTATTGGTATCCTGGGACATTATTATTGGTATCCTGGGACATTAAACTTGGTATCCTGGGACATTATTATTGGTATCCTGGGACATTAAACTTGGTATCCTGGGACATTATTATTGGTATCCTGGGACATTATTATTGGTATCCTGGGACATTAAACTTGGTATCCTGGGACATTATTATTGGTATCCTGGGACATTATTATTGGTATCCTGGGACATTAAACTTGGTATCCTGGGACATTATTATTGGTATCCTGGGACATTAAACTTGGTATCCTGGGACATTATTATTGGTATCCTGGGACATTATTATTGGTATCCTGGGACATTAAACTTGGTATCCTGGGACGTTATTCTTGGTATCCTGGGACATTATTCTTGGTATCCTGGCACATTATTCTTGGTATCCTGGAACATCATTCTTGGTGTCCTGGGACATTATTCTTAGTATTCTGGGACATTATTCTTGGTATCCTGGCACATTATTCTTGGTATCCTGGGACATTCTTCTTGGTAATCTGGGACATTATTCTTGGTGTCCTTGGACGTTATTCTTGGTATTCTGGGACATTATTCTTGGTATTCTGGGACATTATTCTTGGTATCCTGAGACATTATTCTTGGTATCCTGGGACATTATTCTTGGTATTCTGGGACATTATTCTTGGTATCCTTGGACATTATTCTTGGTATTCTGGGACATTATTCTTGGTATCCTGGGACATTATTCTTGGTATCCTGGGATATTATTTTTGGTATCCTTTGACATTATTCTTGGTATCCTTGGACATTATTCTTGGTATCCTGGGATATTATTCTTGGTATCCTGGGATATTATTCTTGGTATCCTGGGTCATTATTCTTGGCATTCTGGGACATTATTCTTGGTATCCTGGGATATTATTCTTGGTATCCTGGGCCATTATTCTTGGCATTCTGGGACATTATTCTTGGTATCCTGGGATATTATTCTTGTCATCCTGGGTCATTATTCTTGGAATCCTGGGACATTATTCTTGGCATTCTGGGACATTATTCTTGGTGTTTTGGGACATTATTCTTGGTATCCTGGGACATTATTTTTGGTATCCTGGGACATTATTCTTGGTATCCTGGGTCATTATTCTTGGAGTTCTGGGACATTATTCTTGGCATTCTGGGACATTATTCTTGGTATTTTGGGATATTATTCTTGGTATCCTGGGACATTATTCTTGGTATCCTGGGACATTATTCTTGGCATTCTGGGACATTAATCTTGGTATTTTGGGATATTATTCTTGGTATCCTGGGACATTATTCTTGGTATCCTGGGACATTATTTTTGGTATCCTGGGCCATTATTCTTGGTACCCTGGGACATTATTTTTTGTATGCTTGGACATTATTCTTGGCATTCTGGGACATTATTCTTGGTATTTTGGGATATTATTCTTGGCATTCTGGGACATTATTCTTGGTATTTTGGGATATTATTCTTGGTATCCTTGGACATTATTCTTGGTATCCTGGGACATCATTCTTGGTATCCTAGGACATTATTCTTGGCATTCTTGGACATTATTCTTGGTATTTTGGGATATTATTCTTGGAATCCTGGGACATTATTCTTGGTATCCTGGGACATTATTTTTGGTATCCTGGGACATTACTCATGAGCATGGACTCATCAGCATGGACTCATCAGCATGAACTCATCAGCATGAACTCATCAGCATGGACTCACGAGCATGGACTCATCAACATGGACTCACGAGCATGGACTCATCAACATGGACTCATCAGCATGGACTCATCAGCATGAACTCATCAGCATGGACTCACGAGCATGGACTCATCAACATGGACTCACGAGCATGGACTCATCAACATGGACTCATCAGCATGGACTCATCAGCATGGACTCATCAGCATGGACTCATCAGCATGGACTCATCAGCTGGACTCATCAGCATGGACTCATCAGCATGGACTCATCAGTATGGACTCATCAGCATGGACTCATCAGCATGGACTCACGAGCATGGACTCATCAACATGGACTCATCAGCATGGACTCATCAGCATGGACTCATCAGCATGGACTCATCAGCATGGACTCATCAGCATGGACTCATCAGCATGGACTCATCAACATGGACTCATCAGCATGGACTCATCAGCATGGACTCATCAGCATGGACTCATGAACATGGACTCATGAGCATGGACTCATCAGCATGGACTCATGAGCATGGACTCATCAACATGGACTCATCAGCATGGACTCATCAGCATGGACTCATCAGCATGGACTCATCAGCATGGACTCATCAACATGGACTCATCAGCATGGACTCATCAGCATGGACTCATCAGCATGGACTCATGAACATGGACTCATGAGCATGGACTCATCAGCATGGACTCATGAGCATGGACTCATCAACATGCACTCATCAGCATGGACTCATCAGCATGGACTCATGAGCATGTGTCAGCATAGTTGCTGATCCCTGTGTTATATAGCATAGCATATAGTATCATCCATGTGTTTTAGATAGGAGATCCCTTTTAGGCCTGTGACTGTTGTGTGACGTCACGGGATGCGCATGTGCACGTTCGTAACTCTGCCCCGGTCTCAGTCAGCGTAGACATCCAGGCTAAGACAGGCAGAGGCTGGGCTCCACGTTCATCATCACAGTCTGACAATATATATTACCATCCAACAAGTGTGTCTACCTTCAACCCTCGATATCTCCATTAAGAACCCCTACGATAAATGGTGCCAGCGGTGTGGGCGTAAAATTGATAATTACGCCGATGTACGGAGATTTCTTTCGACCAGCAAGACGGCCATTTCGTGTCACCAGTAGGCCGACCTAGCCAGCCTGCTACCTCAAGTCAGCTACTCTCTCAAGCTCCTACCAGCTTCTACACCATTCACTGGTCAGTCTCTTTGTATTAGTGTTTATCTGCTTATTTGCACCACTCCCGAGGGGTTGACCTGAGTTTGCAAAATAAGCCAGCTTCCAGTCTGTGGTGAGGGAGCCCAGTCGAGCCTAGTCTATTTCATCCAGTTCTTTTGCCTGCCAAGCCAGCTTTCCACCTCTGCTGTGCTCATCGTGTGAAGTTGTCAAGCCATTCTGTGTGAAGGGTTAAGATAAGCCAGCTAGCAACTAACCCAGGTGTCTTACCCCAGTACTCAAGCAAGCCACGTGAGTAGTCTTCATCGCTTGTGATTCAAGCTTCAAGCCATCCTGAGTGCTCTTTTTTTATCCTTGTGGTGTTGTGGTATTTCGTGGGTGTATTTTAAGCTAGCCAGCTTAGAATATCTTCGCGGCAGTGTGGCTGTTCTCCGTGAGGCTTACACCGTTCAACCCATAGGCCCAACACCCACTCACCACATGTGTCGCACCATTGCCGGTCTTAGCCCTGTTTACCCACAAACCCAACCACTATCACTGTTGTGGTACTCACCCAACCTCCGCCAGTGTTTCGGGTACACAACTCCGGGTTCCAGCGGCATATTTTAAGGACCACATAGGGGGTCAAGAGCTAGAGTGTGTCTTCGACAGTGGCGCCACCGTTAAAAGCCTCCTGTGTGAGTTCATCGTCGATGTAAGCGCAATTCTACGATCACGTGTGCTGAGGACAGCAGCAAGACGACATAAACAATACTCCAACCTTCCACCATCAACCTCATTCTTCACCAAGTCGTTACAGCGATAATTAATATTTTTTTTTTCATAGAGACATTTGTGAGTGTTGAGACATTTCTTTTGTGTTTCCAGTGATTTTTCTCTTAGTGACATTCAGTGACTCTCGATCAGACTCAGTGTTTGTTTGCAATAATCTTTTTATCTCCTTAATTCAGTGTTAATTTTCGTGCTTTATCTTATATCTGTTGTGTTGCGTGTCTTTTTATACATTGAAGTAAGTACTTAGTGTTTTTCCTTTGTTGTGTGTGCAACATATGAGCAGTATAGAACTTGTGTTTATACTTCAGAATCACCTTGTGTTCTCAGTATTCCAGTGAAGTATTTCAGTAATTTATCAGCCTTATTCTTCATCACAACTCAGTGTTGTCTCAGTTATATATATTCTGCATCACAACTCAGTGTTGTCTGTTATATTTTATTTTTTCTTCCCAGCATTTGTGTATTCTTGTTTTGTTCCCTGTGTGTTGAACATTCTTGTGTTCATATTCTTTCATTTAGCCAGTGTCTAATTTGTCTTATTTCCACAGACAATAGTGCCATTGTTTTGTTCAAGCAAGATAATTATTATCTTCTCAAAGTTTTCACACATCAAGTTTCATTGCAAGAAAATTCTAGTATTATGTTTATGTTGATGTGTTGTGTTCTGCACCACTGTAAGTGTTCAAGCTTTTTTGTTCTGTGTTTTAGTACCTATTATTTTTCTTGTTTCATTGAACAAATTCACTCTTAGTGCAATTTTTAAGTTCTTCTTTTAGAGTAAATTGTTCTTTTGCTTGTTAAGTGTTGCTTGAGTGCAGTTAAGAGTTAAAGTGTTCATTCCTTGATATATTTCTTTTCTTGTGTGTGCAATAATTTTTATTATTGCACATTGACTCATTTTGCAATAATTCTTGTGCAAATATTGTGTTGCCACTAAAGTTTTTCTTGCAGAGATTCTATGCAGTGTTTTTTTGATTAGCAATTATTTGCAATATTGCTACAGTTTATTTCAGTGCAGTTTCTTATGCTCTGTTCTGTGCATAATATTTTATTCTTTCTGTGCCATTTTATTTTATTCAAGCTTTATTGAGTCCATTTTATCATTTTATTGTGTATTTTCCTGTTGCATTGAAAGTAAAGACAACTCACTGTGCCATTCATTCAATTTAAAGTAAAAGTTGAGCAAATCAGATTTGAGTAAAGTACAAGTTCTCTTGATTTTCAAAGTGTTATTTGTTAAGTTGAGTATTTTTCTTGTGTGAGTTCTTTACTCACTGTGTGATCTGTCAATTTTTAATTACTTATGCAGAATCGTTAAACATTTTCTTCCCGTTTAAGCTTATTGTGTCATTCTCTCCATTTTTCTTGTCTTTATGTCCTTCAGTAAGTTCACTGAGAAGATGTCCCAGTCACTTTTGAATGTTCACTTAGTGTATCATGCCAGTCAAAGTCAATATGAATCAGTCCACAGTACCAACATTCCCTTACTGACTGAAAAACAATACCTAGCCCCTGAGCAATGTGTTTGTTCTCACAGCTTGTATCTGAGATTTGTTAAAGTGCTGCGAAATGTGAAGTTCAGATTAAGTTCCTATAGATCCGTGAATTACTTATTAACGTAGCCGAGCGATCAGGCACTAGTAATACTGTCACTCCTGTCTGGACTCCAGCCACAATATCGTGCATGCAGGATAGTGCTGAGATTACTATCCTTGCGATGGCGACTTGTTCAAGTACTCGTTCCTTCCCAGGGGACGCTTTGAGAAGAACTTTACTTGCAACGAGTTATGCCATCTCTTGCTGATGCCACAAGCCGTTGCAGAAAGACGTTTCTGTGGCTAGTGTGCTCACTTGAGTGTTGTTGTTGTCCCTTGTGTTTCAGATTGTGATCCCATCCTAGTTGACAGTAATCAGTGCATTGTAAGAAGTTATTTCTCGAGTAACTTTCACATGTTAACGTTTGTAAGTGTAGTTTCTTTATAGTTGATACCTCGTGTCACTGTGTGCGACTCAGATTGAATATCAGCATTGTTGACCGTGTTCATTTATTTTCTCCTGTGCTTGCAGTTTGAGATAGTAGATTCGTTCTCCCTTGCTCATATTGCGTGTTATAGCGTTAATTTTTTTCAACCGGGGAGAGTCATCCACTCCACCGAGTTTGTTCATTCTTCCAGTAAGAAAGAACCGATCCCTTGTGTTCTGGTGATTCGATTCCTGCTCCAGGAAGATCTTATTCTGTCTGTGAAGGCACCAGCACCCATTAGTGACTTTGTAATGAGCCAAGAATTACTGTATCGAACAGCCGAGTTGGGTACTCCAAGTAGAAGAGTTTACCAGTTAGTAATTCCACAGTCACTAGTGAACGTAGCTCTACAGTTAGTTCATGATGCACCAGGTGTTGCACACCCTGGTATGGATCGTTCTGTGAAACAAGCCAGAATGAAATACTTTTGGCCACGTATGGCAACTGACATTTCCGAGTATGTTAAGAAATGTAGTGTCTGTATGCAACATAAAGGAAATGTCAATGGTCCTAATCCAATCCAAGTGTACCCAACCACTAGCGAACCATGGGAAAGAGTTACCCTTGATTTGTTAACCAATTTTAAATGTTCCCTCCAAGGCAACAAACATCTGTGTGTTATGGTAGACCATTTCACCAGATATTGTGAGTTAGTTCCTATTGCAGATAAGACTGCAGAGACAGTAGCTAAAGCGTTTAAAGAACGCATTATCTGCAGGCATACCACCCCTAAGTCCTTAGTAACAGATAATGGAGGTGAATTCTGTAATGAGATTCTTGAAAATTTGTGTACTTTATACAAGATCTCTAAATCCACCATTGTTCCTCATCATCCTGCCAGCAATGGGTTAGCCGAAAGAACCAATAAGAAAGTACTTGATGTCCTGAGAGCCATTATCAACCCCAATAGTGAAACTTGGGATGAAGTCATACCAGATGTCCAATGTGCCATAAATTCTGCTTACAATGCTTCCATGGGTGATACTCCACATTATGCATTGTATGGTGTAGACAAGCGTTTACCCTATGAGTTGTTATATTGCACTCCGAAACCTAATTACAACCCTGATGATTTCGTAGCAACTCGTACCAGCATGGCTCAAAGTGTTTTTAGAAGAATCCGTGAAACACTTCACAAATCAACAGCAGAATTTACTAGAGTAACTAATAGCCATGCTAAGCCATCAAAAGTAAAAGTAGGTTCAAGAGTAATGCTGACAAATTTCAACAAAACATCCAAAATGCCTAAGCTCGATCAAAAGTTTGTCGGACCTTATCGAGTTGTAGAACATATCTCTGGTAATAAGGTTAGAGAAATTAGTACTGGTAAGTACAAAGAATCGCATTTAGATCATATGAAATTAGTATGCGGTGTTTATGATATTGCTACCCAGACTAATGTGACAGATGCTGAAAATCCTCTTGACTCTGTACCCTCTACCTCAAATACTCAGTCAGATAACCAACCTGAATGTCGTTACTCCTTGCGTACTCGACAAGTAATGAGAAACCCACAAGTATCTTTCGTAGATACTCGTTCAGATCTCCCTCAGTCAAGGCATGTGTTAGCCATTGCAGAGGAATTCGATCCTCCCAGAGATGATAACCATTCTGCATATGTAAACCTCACCCTCGCAGAATTGGGTTTAAATGTACATAGTCTGTATAACTAGATGTCCGAGATGAAGTAAATTGTCAACTGTTTGTTATTAACTGATTAGTTTTTCAGAATTTTTTTTTTTTTCGTATTCACGTTCCCTCCGTATTCTGAGAATTTGATAGTAATGATCTGAGTGCGCACCAGATGCCTTTGCTGTTAATTTCACCTTGTATATATATATTTATTCTTCCTCAGAATCCATAGAGTGCATGAATACAGATCGATTGATCAATTCCATCCATATTGTACAATGATTTGATCTTATAGCTTTGTAATGTATTACGTTAAAAGTGATTACGTTAACACCCATTAGGTAAAACTCATTTTGTTAACATCCATTATGATACATCCATTAGTTCTAAGTTATATATGAATCAAACATTAGCCAATTTAGTCAAAACCTAGGAAGTATGATAACTGATGCACGCATGAACAAAGATCACTTACTCCTCTCAGGTGACTTCAATATAAATCTCCTGCAAGACCAGGACCCACACGTTACTGAATTCACAAACACAATGAGTAACTGCATGTTGCTACCAACAGTAACAAAACCTACAAGAGTTACAGAGACTAGTGTTTCCCTACTTGACCACATCTGGACCAACACCATATCCCCTTTAAAATCAGGCATAATTACAGATAATACCACAGACCACTACCATACTTTCCTCAAAACAACTCTTGGTAAAATACCCCAAGACACTACTAAAGTCACCTTCAGACTTCACAATGAGGCAGCCATTAATAACTTCACAACAGCAGTAACAAACATTGACTGGCACACTGAGCTAGAAATCTATACAGATATTGACGAATGTTTTAATAATTTTCTAAAAAAGACCCAATACCTCTATAACAAGCACTGCCCTAAAAAACTAAACAGATGACAGCTAAGAGACTGAACAGTCCCTGGCTAACACCCAGCATTCTCAAATCCATAAATACAAAACACCGATATGAAAAACAGTACAGAATGGGTCACATAACCAGAGACCAAACAAAACGTTACTCGTCAATCCTAACCAGCCTGATAAGAAGGGCAAAAAAATTGTATTATGAGAACAGATTATCCAACTTACGAGGTGATATAAAAAAGACCTGGAAGACCCTATCAGAAATTCTGGGAACAAAAAAAATATCACGACATAGCGAAATAAAATTAGCAAAATCAGATGAACCCCAACTCCCACCAACAGAAACAGCAAACAGACTCAACGATTTCTTCTCCACTATAGGTCAAAACCTTGCCAATAAAATCCCAAGCTCAGATACCCCACCAAATGACTACCTCACTGGCAACTACCCGAACACACTGTTCCTAGCTCCGACTAACCCATACGAAGTCTCCCTTATTATCAACGCACTGAAAAACAAGGCAGGAGATTTAAATACCTTACCACCCTTTATATACAAAAAAGCGTCACAAGTACTATCACCAATCATTGCAACACTTTTTAACAAATCCATTGAATCCTCCACCTTCCCTACAGTTCTCAAAATAGCAAGGGTCACCCGATCCATAAAGGAGGAGACCAAACAGAGTTGAATAACTATAGGCCAATATCCAATTTACACCCTCTCTCAAAAATCTTCGAAAAATTAATTCATAAACGAATCTACTCCTACCTCATCTCCCAAAACATTCTCAACCCCTGCCAATTTGGATTCAGGCTTAATAAAAATACTAATGATGCTATTATACACATGCTAGAACATATATACACTGCAATAGAGAAAAAAGAAGTCCCACTGGGGATCTTCATTGACTTACGTAAAGCTTTTGATACAGTTGACCATGACTTGCTCCACGTAAAATTGTCACACTATGGTATAAGAGGGCACTCCCTCAACTACCTCAAGTCATACCTCAGCAACAGAAGCCAATATGTGTACGCAAATGGGGCAAGCTCTTCCGCACAACCAATTACAGTTGGTGTCCCACAGGGAAGTGTCCTTGGCCCTCTTCTCTTTCTCCTATATATAAATGACCTACCAAATGCTTCGCAATTACTCAAACCCACACTTTTTGCAGATGACACTACATACGTCTTCTCTCACCCGAGCCCAGTCACGCTAGCCAATACTGTAAACACCGAATTACAGAAAATATCTACCTGGATGAGGACTAACAAACTTACACTAAACATTGACAAAACCTACTTCATTCAGTTTGGTAACAGAGCTACAGATGTACCTCTTAACATAACAATAAACGGATCACCTATCACAAAGCTAACAGAGGGAAAATTCTTAGGAATCCACCTCGATAATAGACTCAAATTTCATACACATATACAACAAATTTCTAAGAAAATTTCCAAGACTGTAAGCATACTATCGAAGATACGGTACTATGTTCCACAGTCAGCCCTCCTGGCCCTTTATCATTCTCTTATTTACCCCTATCTCACCTATGGAATTTGTGCATGGGGCTCAACAATTAACCATCTCAGACCACTAATTACCCAACAAAAGGCTGCAGTTAGAATGATAACAAATTCTCACTACAGGCAACACACTCCACCAATATTCAAAACACTCAACCTACTTACCATACAAAACATCCATACTTATTATTGCACCTATTACATACATAGAACACTTAACTCTGATATTAACCCTCCCCTCAAACATCTCCTTGCCAACCGCAACAGAACACATGACCATAACACAAGGTACAGATCACTCTTTGATGTTCCTCGTGTCCATCTCACGCTATGCAAAAACTCAATGCACATAAAAGGCCCTAAAATCTGGAATTCATTACCTGTAAATATAAAAGAAACACTACCTGTTTATAAATTCAAGTCTCTTCTCAAAGATCACTTACTCACTCAAAACCAAATAAATACTGAATAACAGAACCTTATAAATTGTATATCCAAAATGTTACTCACAATTATATCACATAAATGTTAAACCTAGGACCCAATCTAACTTTGTTATTTTTTTAAATACACTACCTAACAGAATACTCCATTCTACTGAATGAACAGCAATGCAAGCAACCATATGACCTGTCTTTGTAATACTCATTTGTGCTTTATAGTTATCTGTTTACAATAATGTTTTATCACTGATTTCATCATTGCTTAGTTAATCTTAAGTTAATTTTAAGCCAGCCCGTAATGCTATGCATATAAGTGGCTTTGGCATGCTGCTCTTACCTGTATTTTTTTTGTACCTCTGTATGTATGCTAAAATTTCTAAATAAATAAATAAATAAATAAATAAATAAATAGAATCAGCCCAGAACCACCTGCCTGTTCAGCCTATAGATAGTAGTGTATGTCGAGACGACATACGTAACATGACCGAGCTGTCAGCATAGTTGCTGATCCCTGTGTGATATAGCATAGCATATAGTATCATCCATGTGCTTTAGATAGGAGATCCCTTTTAGGCCTGTGACTGTTGTGTGACGTCACGGGATGCGCATCTGCACGTTCGTACCTCTGCCCCGCTCTCAGTCGGCGTAGACATCCAGGCTAAGACAGGCAGAGGCTGGGCTCCACGTTCATCATCACAGTCTGACAATATATATTACCATCCAACAAGTGTGTCTACCTTCAACCCTCGATATCTCCATTAAGAACCCCTACGATACATGGACTCATGAGCATGGACTCATCAGCATGGACTCATCAGCATGGACTCATCAGCATGGACTCATCAGCATGGATTCATCAGCATGGACTCATCAGCATGGACTCATCAGCATGGACTCATCAACATGGAATCATCAGCATGGACTCATCAGCATGGACTCATCAGCATGGACTCATCAGCATGGACTCATCAGCATGGACTCATCAGCATGGACTCATCAGCATGGACTCATCAACATGGAATCATCAGCATGGACTCATCAGCATGGACTCATCAGCATGGACTCATCAGCATGGACTCATCAGCATGGACTCATCAGCATGGACTCATCAACATGGAATCATCAGCATGGACTCATCAGCATGGACTCATCAGCATGGACTCATCAGCATGGACTCATCAGCATGGACTCATCAGCATGGACTCATCAGCATGGACTCATCAGCATGGACTCATCAGCATGGACTCATCAACATGGAATCATCAGCATGGACTCATCAGCATGGACTCATCAGCATGGACTCATCAGCATGGACTCATCAGCATGGACTCATCAGCATGGACTCATCAGCATGGACTCATCAGCATGGACTCATCAGCATGGACTCATCAGCATGGACTCATCAGCATGGACTCATCAACATGGAATCATCAGCATGGACTCATCAGCATGGACTCATCAGCATGGACTCATCAGCATGGACTCATCAGCATGGACTCATCAGCATGGACTCATCAGCATGGACTCATCAGCATGGACTCATCAGCATGGACTCATCAGCATGGACTCATCAGCATGGACTCATCAGCATGGACTCATCAGCATGGACTCATCAGCATGGACTCATCAACATGGAATCATCAGCATGGACTTATCAGCATGGACTCATCAGCATGGACTCATCAGCATGGACTCATCAGCATGGACTCATCAGCATGGACTCATCAGCATGGACTCATCAGCATGGACTCATCAGCATGGACTCATCAGCATGGACTCATCAACATGGAATCATCAGCATGGACTCATCAGCATGGACTCATCAGCATGGACTCATCAGCATGGACTCATCAGCATGGACTCATCAGCATGGACTCATCAGCATGGACTCATCAGCATGAATCATACAGAGGTGAAATATTACAGAGAGCTTTCCTCTTCACCTCCCAAAAATGAGTAATACACTAATTAATGGAAGTTATAGCAACTACAGTACAACCCCTGCAGAAACAAAGGTGGTAGACCAAGAGCTACAACACAACACCTTCAGACACAAAAGTGGGAGACCAAGAACTACAACACAACCCCTGCATATACAAAGGTGGGAGACCAAGAAGTACAACACAACCCCTGCAGATACAAAGGTGGGAGACCAAGAAGTACAACACAACACCTGCAGATACAAAGGCAGGAGACCAAGAACTACAACACAACCCCTGCAGATACAAAGGTGGGAGACCAAGAACTACAACACAACCCCTGCAGATACAAAGGCAGGAGACCAAGAACTACAACACAACCCCTGCAGATACAAAGGTGGGAGACCAAGAACTACAACACAACCCCTGCAGATACAAAGGTGGGAGACCAAGAACTACAACACAACCCCTGCAGATACAAAGGTGGGAGACCAAGAACTACAACACAACCCCTGCAGATACAAAGGTGGGAGACCAAGAACTACAACACAACCCCTGCAGATACAAAGGCGGGAGACCAAGAACTACAACACAACCCCTGCAGATACAAAGGTGGGAGACCAAGAACTACAACACAACCCCTGCAGATACAAAGGCGGGAGACCAAGAACTACAACACAACACCTACAGACACAGATATGTATATTAGGTAATAAACATCGTGGCCACTTTTCAAAACCTCATCTCAACTGCTCACTGAAATTTTAAGTTATGGAATAATGCATACACGTTAAATGTTTTATATATGGGTAAAAAAACATTTGATGTCACAACAATATATATATCGCATCTGCACTGATTGATGGCTATATTTTTTGAAAAGGTTATATGATGTTTGGAAAATGGCGAGATCAATTGTGTGTGGCAGAATTAATTGTATTGTATCCCTCTGAAGCCTGGAATACCATATAAAACTCTGCGGTTTTTCCCGACCAACTGGGAATTAACTACACGCCTCGGTGAACTTCTATATCAGGCGAGCGTCTCTACAAAGCCAAACTATATAAAATAAACACCATAAAAATACCTTTATTTTAATATAAAGTAAAGGTCGACCTAGTAATGAGGGGAGAGCTACCAGCTGGTGATGCTCCGATACAAAGAAAGACAGACTTTGCCTCCTTGTTCATCACAGGTTGCCGTAATAATCGTGTGTCACAAACAAGGCAATTAGACCAGAGCACCTGCGACCCATCCCAGGACGCGAGCCACCCATCCTCCTACCCTCCCTTCACTAGCTCACACAATCACACACTGCTATGTCACTGTTGAAAATGTTCGACTCACGTTTACGAGGTCCCGGATTTGAATCCCTTCCACTGAGAAACATATGGGCAAGTTTCCTTACATTCCAGTTGCCCCTGCCTAACTAGCAGTAAAAATAGGTACCTATATGTTAGCCAACTGCTGTGAGTCCCAACGAAGGGTAAAAATGTTAGGAAACTCCAGGCCTCTGGGATGTTATATCCTGTGAATGAAAACTCCAGTACCTGCTGGATGAAACTCCAGTACCTGCTGGATGCAACTCCAGTACCTGCTGGATGAAACTCCAGTACCTGCTGGATGAAACTCCAGTACCTGCTGGATGAAACTCCAGTACCTGCTGGATGAAACTTCAGTACCTGCTGGATGCAACTCCAGTACCTGCTGGTTGAAACTCCAATACCTGCTGGATGCAACTCCAGTACCTACTGGATGAAACTCCAATACCTGCTGGATGCAACTCCAGTACCTGGTGGATGAAACTTCAGTACCTGCTGGATGCAACTCCAGTACCTGCTGGTTGAAGCTTCAGTACCTGCTGGATAAAACTCCAGTACCTGCTGGATGCAACTCCAGAACCTGCTATATGAAATTCCAGTACCTGCTGGATGCAGCTCCAGAACCTGCTAAATGAAACTCCAGTACCTGCTGGATGCAACTCCAGTACCTGATGGATGCAGCTCCAGTACCTGCTAGAGGAAACTTCAGTATCTGCTGGATGAAACTCCAGTACCTGCTGGATGAAACTCCAGTACCTGCTGGATGAAACTCCAGTACCTGCTGGATGAAACTCCAGTACCTGCTGGATGAAACTCCAGTACCTGCTGGATGCAGCTCCAGTACCTGCTGGATGCAACTCCAGTACCTGCTGGATGAAACTCCAGTACCTGCTGGATGAAACTCCAGTACCTGCTGGATGCAACTCCAGTACCTGCTGGATGAAACTCCAGTGCCTGCTGGATGAAATTTCAGTACCTGCTAGATGCAACTCCAGTACCTGCTGGATGAAACTCCAGTACCTGCTGGATGCAACTCCAGTACCTGCTGGATGCAGCTCCAGTACCTGCTGGATGCAACTCCAGTACCTGCTGGATGAAACTCCAGTACCTGCTGGATGCAGCTCCAGTACCTGCTGGATGCAACTCCAGTACCTGCTGGATGAAACTCCAGTACCTGCTGGATGAAACTCCAGTACCTGCTGGATGCAACTCCAGTACCTGCTGGATGAAACTTCAGTACCTGCTGGATGAAACTTCAGTACCTGCTGGATGAAACTCCAGTACCTGCTGGATGAAACTCCAGTGCCTGCTGGATGAAACTTCAGTACCTGCTGGATGAAACTCCAGTACCTGCTGGATGAAACTCCAGTACCTGCTGGATGCAACTCCAGTACCTGCTGGATGAAACTTCAGTACCTGCTGGATGAAACTCCAGTACCTGCTGGATGAAACTCCAGTACCTGCTGGATGCAACTCCAGTACCTGCTGGATGAAACTTCAGTACCTGCTGGATGAAACTCCAGTACCTGCTGGATGAAACTTCAGTACCTGCTGGATGAAACTCCAGTGCCTGCTGGATGAAACTCCAGTACCTGCTGGATGAAACTCCAGTGCCTGCTGGATGCAACTCCAGTACCTGCTGGATGAAACTGCAGTGCCTGCTGGATGAAACTCCAGTACCTGCTGGATGAAATTTCAGTACCTGCTGGATGAAACTCCAGTACCTGCTGGATGAAACTCCAGTACCTGCTGGATGAAACTCCAGTACCTGCTGGATGAAACTCCAGTACCTGCTGGATGAAACTCCAGTACCTGCTGGATGAAACTCCAGTACCTGCTGGATGAAACTCCAGTACCTGCTGGATGAAACTCCAGTACCTGCTGGATGAAACTCCAGTGCCTGCTGGATGAAACTCCAGTACCTGCTGGATGAAACTCCAGTGCCTGCTGGATGAAACTCCAGTACCTGCTGGATGAAACTCCAGTACCTGCTGGATGAAACTCCAGTGCCTGCTGGATGAAACTTCAGTACCTGCTGGATGAAACTCCAGTACCTGCTGGATGAAACTCCAGTGCCTGCTGGATGAAACTCCAGTACCTGCTGGATGAAACTCCAGTACCTGCTGGATGAAACTCCAGTGCCTGCTGGATGAAACTCCTGTACCTGCTGGATGAAACTCCAGTACCTGCTGGATGAAACTCCAGTGCCTGCTGGATGAAACTCCAGTACCTGCTGGATGAAACTCCAGTGCCTGCTGGATGCAACTCCAGTACCTGCTGGATGAAACTCCAGTGCCTGCTGGATGAAACTCCAGTACCTGCTGGATGAAATTTCAGTACCTGCTGGATGAAACTCCAGTACCTGCTGGATGAACCTCCAGTACCTGCTGGATGAAACTCCAGTACCTGCTGGATGAAACTCCAGTACCTGCTGGATGAAACTCCAGTACCTGCTGGATGAAACTCCAGTACCTGCTGGATGAAACTCCAGTACCTGCTGGATGAAACTCCAGTGCCTGCTGGATGAAACTCCAGTGCCTGCTGGATGAAACTCCAGTACCTGCTGGATGAAACTCCAGTACCTGCTGGATGAAACTCCAGTACCTGCTGGATGAAACTCCAGTACCTGCTGGATGAAATTTCAGTACCTGCTGGATGAAACTCCAGTACCTGCTGGATGAAACTCCAGTACCTGCTGGATGAAACTCCAGTACCTGCTGGATGAAACTCCAGTACCTGCTGGATGAAACTCCAGTACCTGCTGGATGAAACTCCAGTACCTGCTGGATGAAATTTCAGTACCTGCTGGATGAAACTCCAGTACCTGCTGGATGAAACTTCAGTACCTGCTGGATGAAACTCCAGTACCTGCTGGATGAAATTTCAGTACCTGCTGGATGAAACTCCAGTACCTGCTGGATGAAACTCCAGTGCCTGCTGGATGAAACTCCAGTACCTGCTGGATGAAACTCCAGTGCCTGCTGGATGAAACTCCAGTGCCTGCTGAATGAAACTCCAGTACCTGCTGGATGAAACTCCAGTGCCTGCTGGATGAAACTCCAGTACCTGCTGGATGAAACTCCAGTGCCTGCTGGATGAAACTCCAGTACCTGCTGGATGAAACTCCAGTGCCTGCTGGATGAAACTCCAGTGCCTGCTGGATGAAACTCCAGTACCTGCTGGATGAAATTTCAGTGCCTGCTGGATGAAACTCCAGTGCCTGCTGGATGAAACTCCAGTGCCTGCTGGATGAAACTCCAGTGCCTGCTGGATGAAACTCCAGTACCTGCTGGATGAAACTCCAGTACCTGCTGGATGAAACTTCAGTACCTGCTGGATGAAACTCCAGTACCTGCTGGATGAAATTTCAGTACCTGCTGGATGAAACTCCAGTACCTGCTGGATGAAACTCCAGTGCCTGCTGGATGAAACTCCAGTACCTGCTGGATGAAACTCCAGTGCCTGCTGGATGAAACTCCAGTGCCTGCTGAATGAAACTCCAGTACCTGCTGGATGAAACTCCAGTGCCTGCTGGATGAAACTCCAGTACCTGCTGGATGAAACTCCAGTGCCTGCTGGATGAAACTCCAGTGCCTGCTGGATGAAACTCCAGTGCCTGCTGGATGAAACTCCAGTACCTGCTGGATGAAACTCCAGTACCTGCTGGATGAAACTCCAGTGCCTGCTGGATGAAACTCCAGTACCTGCTGGATGAAACTCCAGTACCTGCTGGATGAAACTCCAGTACCTGCTGGATGAAACTCCAGTACCTGCTGGATGAAACTCCAGTACCTGCTGGATGAAACTCCAGTACCTGCTGGATGAAACTCCAGTACCTGCTGGATGCAACTGCAGTACCTGCTGGATGCAACTCCAGTACCTGCTTGATGAAACTCCAGTACCTGCTGGATGAAACTCCAGTACCTGCTGGATGCAACTCCAGTACCTGCTGGATGAAACTCCAGTGCCTGCTGGATGAAACTCCAGTACCTGCTGGATGAAACTCCAGTACCTGCTGGATGAAACTCCAGTACCTGCTGGATGCAACTCCAGTACCTGCTGGATGAAACTCCAGTGCCTGCTGGATGAAACTCCAGTACCTGCTGGATGAAACTCCAGTACCTGCTGGATGAAACTCCAGTACCTGCTGGATGAAACTCCAGTACCTGCTGGATGAAACTCCAGTACCTGCTGGATGAAACTCCAGTGCCTGCTGGATGAAACTCCAGTACCTGCTGGATGAAACTCCAGTACCTGCTGGATGAAACTCCAGTGCCTGCTGGATGAAACTCCAGTACCTGCTGGATGAAACTCCAGTACCTGCTGGATGAAACTCCAGTACCTGCTGGATGAAACTCCAGTACCTGCTGGATGAAACTCCAGTACCTGCTGGATGAAACTCCAGTGCCTGCTGGATGAAACTCCAGTACCTGCTGGATGAAACTCCAGTACCTGCTGGATGAAACTCCAGTACCTGCTGGATGAAACTTC
Source organism: Cherax quadricarinatus (assembly GCF_038502225.1). Lineage (NCBI taxonomy): Eukaryota > Metazoa > Arthropoda > Malacostraca > Decapoda > Parastacidae > Cherax > Cherax quadricarinatus. The sequence continues at coordinate 24,963,209 of NC_091310.1, read as the reverse complement.
AGTACCTGCTGGATGAAACTCCAGTACCTGCTGGATGAAACTTCAGTACCTGCTGGATGAAACTTCAGTACCTGCTGGATGAAACTCCAGTACCTGCTGGATGAAATTTCAGTACCTGCTGGATGAAACTCCAGTACCTGCTGGATGAAACTCCAGTACCTGCTGGATGAAACTCCAGTGCCTGCTGGATGAAACTCCAGTACCTGCTGGATGAAACTCCAGTACCTGCTGGATGAAACTCCAGTACCTGCTGGATGAAACTTCAGTACCTGCTGGATGAAACTCCAGTACCTGCTGGATGAAACTTCAGTACCTGCTGGATGAAACTTCAGTACCTGCTGGATGAAACTCCAGTACCTGCTGGATGAAATTTCAGTACCTGCTGGATGAAACTCCAGTACCTGCTGGATGAAACTCCAGTACCTGCTGGATGAAACTCCAGTACCTGCTGGATGAAACTCCAGTACCTGCTGGATGAAACTCCAGTACCTGCTGGATGAAACTTCAGTACCTGCTGGATGAAACTCCAGTACCTGCTGGATGAAACTTCAGTACCTGCTGGATGAAACTTCAGTACCTGCTGGATGAAACTTCAGTACCTGCTGGATGAAACTCCAGTACCTGCTGGATGAAACTCCAGTACCTGCTGGATGAAATTTTGGAAAAAGTAAATTTAGGCTATCAATACATATCTTTGTATGTATTACGTGATTTTCAGTGCAACTGTTATTGTGTTATTGAAAGAGTTATTGAAGAAATGAGGAAGCAGATAAAAAAGAAAAGCATAATGGACTCAATGAGAAAACTAGAAATGGCAGTAAACTAATTCTCAACTTAAGCTCAGCTCAGGCTAACAGGTTTTCCTGAATCCCTTCGTAGAGATTGCTGTGTTTACACTCCAACAACACGTCAAATTGAAAATGAACTCGCTTTCACTCTGATGTAGTACAGTCTGACATGTCTATTGGATGACCCCAATAGAAATGTATAAAAAAAAAAAACAGCACTAGTCACGGAGACTATAATTCGGAAAAAATGGGGATATCAACACTTGTGCTACATTTGGGACCCTATTTTGGAAACGTTTCACCAGCCAGTGATTTTTTTAGTCCAATGCAGAGAACTGTGGAAGATGAAGAGGAGATTGAGGTAATCAGTCCCTCAACCTTAGAGTCGATGTGTTCAGTCCATCATTTCTGATAAAAGTGCAGAATATTAGCGAAGATAGATAAGGTGGAGCAGTGGTAGGCGGAGCCACAAGTGAAAGAAACCCACTAGTGGAAGTGGGTCGTCTCTATAGGTTAGGCTTTGTTAATACAGTATAAGGACATAACGTGAAGACTGCAGAAATATATACAGAAGCCATTGGAAGACCAGGGAATCAGTCCGTCAGCTTAGGAACGGGTGATAGTTATCGTAGTCTTGAAGAACCTGAAGCGCAGACAGGAAAATTGGTGTTTATGTGCTGAAGTCAGGTGAGATGCAGCATATGAAGGCCTCGTCACTGGTAGGAGGGATTTCTCAGTGGAAGTAGGTCATACCCAAGAGTTAGGCCAGGAGTTAGTAAGTAGGTTGTAGTGATGTCCTCTTACCAAGATTCCACGATGTTACAGTGTCTGACAAGTTGCATAGCAATGGTATACAATACCGACAAGATGTAAACTTAGACACATGTAACATCAGGGTATGATTTAGACGCTTCGCCATCCAGTGGCTTTATTAGAACAATACATGGACATAATCTGATGACTAGAAATATATTCAAAAGACAGAGCAAGACGAGGTATTCTGTTTGAGGGAAATTTTAATTCCGTTCGAAAAGGAACTGTTGCAATTTGCAATGAAGTAAGGGATAAAAATCACAGAATAGATAAAAAGGGCAACTAAGGCAGATGAAAGGGCACTAAAGCCAGAAGAGGAAATGGTAAGGATGAAATAGAATATAAAAAGAGGAACAATGAGGGAAGATTTTGAAAGGAACGTTAACACCCCATAGGAGGGAACAGTGTCAGTAACAAAGTAAAATAAGAGGTTGCAAAACAGGTAAATAGAGGTAATTTAGTAAAAAACAGAGATCTAGAACAGGAAGAGGAATTAACTGAGCCGAAGACAATTAAAGTTATGAGAGGGAGGTTAGTAGGGACAGAAAGTTATATTCATGACTGATTTCTACTGTAACTTACAGCTAGGTTTTAAATATTAAGATATTACAAGGACCCCAATGGAAGTAAGTCACTTTGCTTTTTATGTGTTATTCTAGGTAATTTACACATATGTTAAACTATGTATAACTGTACTTATGTGTACCTGTACCTAAATAAACTTACTAAGCAGTGAAGGAAGAAGAGGGACCCTAGGGATTTGGAGACATCAATGAAAGAAAGTTTAGTGGTGCTCGCTGAAGATAGGGAGGCTAACAAGATAATGAGAGATGCAGGAAGTAAAATAGTAAAAACTTACCAGTAAATCTTGAGGAAGATACAATGGGAGGGAGAAAGAGGGAGGCCTTTGATGATTCATGGACTCTAGTATTTTGAAGGTGGAGCAGAAAGTAGGAGATGGGAAGATAAGGAGCAACATTATATCGATCACAGAGTACACAGGAGAGGAAGTGATAGAGCAGATGGAGACTTTTCAGAGGATTTGAAGGTTCTTCAGAGGTGACCACTGCCCAATCAAATTAACCATTTGGCCCCACATAGCTCTGGCAGAACCTTAAGATGGAAAACACGCCTAAAGGCGTCACAGAATTACAGTCGTGTCTACCTGCACTGAGACATGATGATGATGGAAAGGGAAGAGCTAAGGGAGTACATGAAAATTTGTCTGGAGTACAGAAGATCAGTAGATGACAGGTCAGGAGGTGGAAACACCCAAACTCAGGTAACTCCTTCAGACACATCCTCAACCCATGTCCCAGGTATACCGTCCAAGAACAACCTCCCTCCACTATTCTTTGCTTCAGCGTTCACATTCATTATAATAAAAATAACCCACCATTACTTTTGCGTACATTGAAGTGGATGTGGCTGGGTTTATGAAAACGGGGACACGTTTCTCGGATCGCGCAGTGACCGAAATGCATTTAATTGTTCTTGTCTCTGACAGAAGAGTTCACGCGGAAGTATAGATACGACTAACAGTACAAATACACACATCATTACTGTATAAACAGTGAAATTATATATATATATATATATATATATATATATATATATATATATATATATATATATATATATATATATATATATATATATATTATATATAAAATATCGTGCCGAATACGTAAAATTCGTCAATTAGCAAGAACTCATTTAAAATTAAGTCCTTTCTAAAATTTTCTTATACGTTTAAAGATATATGTTTTTCATTTACATTAATGTAAAAATTAATAATTTTGTACCAAAAGAAGCTTAGAAAACTTACCTAACCATATTATAACAAGCGCAATTTAATTTAGTGTAATCCAACTAAATATATTTTAAATATGTTTACAATAATTTAATAATAAACAAACACAATGAAATATATTTATTTTCATTAGGTTCAGAATGATTTTTGCGAAATTATTGCATGCACAAATTTTCGCTTGTCTTATTCGGCGAGAAAAGCATTGTTATTTAAACCAAAATCGCAGGTTTTATCTTTTCGGCACGATATATATATATATATATATATATATATATATATATATATATATATATATATATATATATATATATATATATATATATATATATATATATACATATATATATATATATATATATATATATATATATATATATATATATATATATATATATATATATATACATGTATATATATACGTAAAGAGAAATATATGCATATCATTAGTCAGTTTCATGTAATATAATTATGCTACTGGCTAATAAAAATAGTATATTACAGTTAACACAATTATGCGAATATTGAGTTAACATATGGACGTTATAGTTAGTCAAATGAAAAGCACACTAGCATTTTTTATGTAAAAAAAAAGAGATGGTCTGCAAGAGGAACCTCATGTTAATCCTTAGTGGTGTGTCCACCATCCTCCTACATCCTCCTACATCCTCCTACATCCTCCTACATCCTCCACCATCCTCCACCATCCTCCTACATCCTCCTACATCCTCCTACATCCTCCTACATCCTCCTACATCCTCCTACATCCTCCTACATCCTCCTACATCCTCCTACATCCTCCTACATCCTCCTACATCCTCCTACATCCTCCTACATCCTCCTACATCCTCCTACATCCTCCTACATCCTCCTACATCCTCCTACATCCTCCTAGATCCACCTACATCCTCCTACATCCTCCTACATCCTCCTACATCCTCCTACATCCTCCTACATCCTCCTACATCCTCCTACATCCTCCTACATCCACCTACATCCTCCTACATCCTCCTACATCCTCCTACATCCTCCTACATCCTCCTACATAGTGTCACCTCATAAGTATGTCAATGTTTACTGAGGCAAGAGTCAGTCTCTTTCTCTCTTCATGGAAGACAGTGTAATCACTTGTATGTATGTATGTATACATACATATATATATATATATATATATATATATATATATATATATATATATATATATATATATATATATATATATATATTCATCCTTTCATAGAATCGTGTTATAGTGTGACTTCCAAACTATTGTTTGGGGACCATGAAATTGACTCGTGTGAGGGCGTGCAACAGGGGGACCCTCTCGCCCCATTTCTATTCTGTTTGGTCATCAAGGAAGTCACAGAAGCCCTCTCCAGTGAGCTCAATATCTGGTTCTTGAATGATGGTACCCTAGCTGGTACAACAGAATCCCTCCTAGAAGACATCAGTAATATTAAAGACATGGGAGAAAGCCTGGGCCTTTCTTTAAACCCCACCAAATGTGAAATAGTTTCCACCAATCGACAGATGATCCAGAATATTAACACTGTTTTACCAGGAGCACGAGCCATTGATCCAGCCAGTAGCACTCTCCTTGGCGCTCCTCTTGGGTCCAATGCCTTCGATCTGATCCTAGAAAAAAAGTCTCAGACCTCCGGACGATGGAAAGCAGGATGAAAGAAATTGACACACATGATGCCTTCTATCTACTCACCAGGTGACTGTCAATCCCAAAACTTACCTACTTTCTGAGATGCTCCCCAGCCTTCAGCAGTCCAAAACTCAAGGAATATGACTCTCTCCTTAAGACTATGATAAAGAGTGTATTGAGTATTTCCCTTGAAGATGGACAGTGGTTGTAAGCCTCACTTCCGGTCAAGCTTGGGGGGCCTGGGAGTACGTAGATCCTCCCAGATTGCTCTACCAGCTTTCCTATCCTCTTCCACAGCATCAAACGAGTTAATAAGACAAATTCTTCCTGATAACCTCAGTGACTCAACAGGAATACAAGACCCTACTATGCCAGTGCCATTACTGAATGGGAGACTCTTGCTGCTCCAGCACCAAACCCTAGTGCAGCACTGGCTCACAAACAGTCAAGCTGGGATGGCCCGATCGCTGAAAAGGTGCTTGCCAACATGCTCAGGGCTGCAACATCAGATAGGGAGACTGCCTGTCTCCAGGCTGTGAGTGCACATCACTCCGGGGACTTCCTCCAGACAGTTCCCATATCGGCAATGGGAAGGCGCCTCTACCCTAAGACCCTCCATATTGCAGTGGCTCTGCGCCTTGCTGCCCCAATTTACACGGAATATACGTGTATTTGCGGCTAAGCGCAAGCCGACCAGTATGGTCTACATGGTCTTAACTGTTCCAAAACCAAGGGCTGGCATGCAAGACACAATGAGGTCAACGACATCATAAAGAGAACCCTTGCTACAGCTGGATGCCCAGCCGAGAGGGAGCCCCGATCATTAGCAGCCAACAATACCCACAACCCAGTAAACCACCCCGATGGGATGACCATCTATCCTTGGAAGAATGGCAAGCTCTTAGCATGGGACTATACCTATGTGTCCACAATGGCTGATACCTATATCCACCACAGTGTCGGGCGACAGGGAGGAGCTGCTGACCACAGGGAGAAGTACAAGATCAGCAAGTACAGGGACATAAGCCAACAGTATCAATTTGTCCCAGTGGGATCAGAAACCTGGGGATCATGGGGAAAAAATGCCACACGTTTCCTTAAAGAATTGGGTTCCAGAATCATCGACACCACCAGGGACCCAAGGGCAGCCACTTTCATGTTCCAGTGCCTCAGCATGGCCATCCAGAGGGAAAATTCTTGCTGCATACTTGGCTCGTGTCCGGCTTCGGAGGAGCTGGAGGAAATTCATAATCTTTAATACATTGTACCATTGTAATCATGTTTGTGTTTTCTGTAAATGTATTCTGTCTATTAATAAATGTTCCCATAGAATATAAAATATAGAGGGTGATAGAAGAAGAAAATATTCAAACAGCTCCGGGGAGAACCTTGAGTTTTCCCTGAGGTACGTTTATTGTCTTCTCTGAGGATGAGGGTCCCCAGTCCAGCTATAGAGGTGGTACCTCCTTATATATATATATATATATAAATATATATATATATATATATATATATATATATATATATATATATATATATATATATATATATATATATATATATATATATATATAATTGTACGTGAGTACAATTGTATTGTTACCTTATACTAAACTACGTGAGTACAATTGTATTGTTACCATGTACTGAACTACGTGAGTACAATTGTAATGTTACCTTATACTGAACTACGTGAGTACAATTGTAATGTTACCTTATACTGAACTACGTGAGTACAATTGTATTGTTACCTGTATTGTAATCCTGGGATCAAGAGCCCTTTCCCAGCAGCAAGGACTCACATGGGAGGTACACAAGCCATAGTGCTCTCATCAGTTCTCCCCCCCCCCTGAGCCAGGGGCGGATCTACTATCAAACTAATGAAGTTTAAACTTCAGGGCCCCTAATCCCGTAGGGGCCCCAGAAGCGACTTTGGTCCATATTACTTACAAATTTTGAGTCTACTGTAATAGACGATCTTTTTTTTTTTTTAAATAATAATAATAATATTAATAATATAGTGAGATTCGGTACAAAATACCTCTTTCCTTGATCTCTCGCTTTTAACATCCCGCTCATCATCCTCCATTTTCTATATAAACCAAAAAAAAGAAAAAACAGACAACATAAATGTGTTTTCTAAATAATCTAATTCGATATTTGTCGGGCAGAGATTGAAAAAATTTGAATGATATTGCAATTAGGTATGGTAATGGTGTTTCCATGGTGTTGACGCGGCGGTGTGGATACCCGATGTTTGAGTCACCATGTTGCAGCATTATGCTGCGTGTGATGCTGCATATCAAATGGAAAATTAGTAATTCAGATGCGTAATCTTTTTTAGCTGGTAAATTACTATGATGGGGGAAATGTGTCTGGATTATTGAAGACTACAGTGGGCGAGTGTTGCTGTGAGAACCACTGTAGCGATCCATGTTGCTACAGAGTTGCTGTGACAACCACTGTAGTGATCCATGTTGCTACAGTGTTGCTGTGACAACTACTGTAGCGATCCATGTTGCTACAGTGTTGCTGTGACAACCACTGTAGTGATCCATGATGCTACAGTGTTGCTGTGACAACTACTGTAGTGATCCATGTTGCTACAGTGTTGCTGTGACAACCACTGTAGTGATCCATGTTGCTACAGTGTTGCTGTGACAACCACTGTAGTGATCCATGATGCTACAGTGTTGCTGTGAGAACCACTGTAGTGATCCATGTTGCTACAGAGTTGCTGTGACAACCACTGTAGTGATCCATGATGCTACAGTGTTGCTGTGAGAACCACTGTAGTGATCCATGTTGCTACAGAGTTGCTGTGACAACCACTGTAGTGATCCATGATGCTACAGTGTTGCTGTGACAACTACTGTAGTGATCCATGTTGCTACAGTGTTGCTGTGACAACCACTGTAGTGATCCATGTTGCTACAGTGTTGCTGTGACAACCACTGTAGTGATCCATGATGCTACAGTGTTGCTGTGACAACTACTGTAGTGATCCATGATGCTACAGTAACAACCACTGTAGAGGTTCATGTTGCTACAGTGTTGCTGTGACAACCACTGTAGTGATCCATGATGCTACAGTAACAACCACTGTAGAGGTTCATGTTGCTACAGTGTTGCTGTGACAACCACTGTAGTGATCCATGTTGTTACAGTGTTGCTGTGACAACCACTGTAGTGATCCATGTTGTTACAGTGTTGCTGTGACAACCACTGTAATGATCCATGTTGCTACAGTGTTGCTGTGACAACCACTGTAGTGATCCATGTTGCTACAGTGTTGCTGTGACAACCACTGTAATGATCCATGTTGCTACAGTGTTGCTGTGACAACTACTGTAGTGATCCATGTTGCTACAGTGTTGCTGTGACAACTACTGTAGTGATCCATGTTGCTACAGTGTTGCTGTGACAACCACTGTAATGATCCATGATGCTACAGTGTTGGTGTGACAACCACTGTAATGATCCATGATGCTACAGTGTTGCTGTGACAACCACTGTAATGATCCATGATGCTACAGTGTTGCTGTGACAACCACTGTAATGATCCATGTTGCTACAGTGTTGCTGTGACAACCACTGTAATGATCCATGTTGCTACAGTGTTGCTGTGACAACCACTGTAATGATCCATGTTGCTACAGTGTTGCTGTGACAACCACTGTAATGATCCATGTTGCTACAGTGTTGCTGTGACAACCACTGTAATGATCCATGATGCTACAGTGTTGCTGTGACAACCACTGTAGTGATCCATGTTGCTACAGTGTTGCTGTGACAACCACTGTAATGATCCATGTTGCTACAGTAACAACCACTGTAGTGATCCATGTTGCTACAGTGTTGCTGTGACAACCACTGTAATGATCCATGTTGCTACAGTAACAACCACTGTAGTGATCCATGTTGCTACAGTGTTGCTGCGACAACCACTGTAGTGATCCATGTTGTTACAGTGTTGCTGTGACAACCACTGTAGTGATCCATGTTGTTACAGTGTTGCTGTGACAACCACTGTAGTGATCCATGTTGTTACAGTGTTGCTGTGACAACCACTGTAATGATCCATGTTGCTACAGTAACAACCACTGTAGTGATCCATGTTGTTACAGTGTTGCTGTAACAACCACTGTAGTGATCCATGTTGTTACAGTGTTGCTGTGACAACCACTGTAGTGATCCATGTTGTTACAGTGTTGCTGTGACAACCACTGTAGTGATCCATGTTGTTACAGTGTTGCTGTGACAACCACTGTAGTGATCCATGATGCTACAGTAACAACCACTGTAGTGATCCATGTTGCTACAGTGTTGCTGCGACAACCACTGTAGTGATCCATGTTGTTACAGTGTTGCTGCGACAACCACTGTAGTGATCCATGTTGTTACAGTGTTGCTGTGACAACCACTGTAGTGATCCATGATGCTACAGTAACAACCACTGTAGAGGTCCATGTTGCTGTGACCAGTGTCGGATCCCTGAATGGCAAGAGAACGAGAGGACACATGGGTGGACACAGGACGAAAGGACACATAGAAGAGACCATTATCACAGGACACACTGACGGAAGCAAAAAAGCAATATCAGATGACACTGAGAGTACAGCGATACTAATACTGACAACACTCGTAACAGTCTGCACTTCCAAGCATGAATATAAAGCTTGAGCTTCACGAGCATGAATATAAAGCTTGAGCTTCACGAGCATGAATATAAAGCTTGAGCTTCACGAGCATGAATATGAAGCTTGAGCTTCACGAGCATGAATATAAAGCTTGAGCTTCACGAGCATGAATATAAAGCTTGAGCTTCACTAGCATGAATATAAAGCTTGAGCTTCACTAGCATGAATATAAAGCTTGAGCTTCACGAGCATGAATATAAAGGTTGAGCTTCACGAGCATGAATATAAAGCTTGAGCTTCACTAGCATGAATATAAAGCTTGAGCTTCACGAGCATGAATATAAAGCTTGAGCTTCACGAGCATGAATATGAAGCTTGAGCTTCACGAGCATGAATATAAAGCTTGAGCTTCACGAGCATGAATATAAAGCTTGAGCTTCACGAGCATGAATATAAAGCTTGAGCTTCACTAGCATGAATATAAAGCTTGAGCTTCACGAGCATGAATATAAAGGTTGAGCTTCACGAGCATGAATATAAAGCTTGAGCTTCACTAGCATGAATATAAAGCTTGAGCTTCACGAGCATGAATATAAAGGTTGAGCTTCACGAGCATGAATATAAAGCTTGAGCTTCACTAGCATGAATATAAAGGTTGAGCTTCACGAGCATGAATATAAAGCTTGAGCTTCACTAGCATGAATATAAAGCTTGAGCTTCACGAGCATGAATATAAAGGTTGAGCTTCACGAGCATGAATATAAAGGTTGAGCTTCACGAGCATGAATATGAAGGTTGAGCTTCACGAGCATAAATATAAAGCTTTAGCTTCACTAGCATGAATATGAAGCTTGAGCTTCACGAGCATGAATATAAAGGTTGAGCTTCACGAGCATGAATATGAAGGTTGAGCTTCACGAGCATAAATATAAAGCTTTAGCTTCACTAGCATGAATATGAAGCTTGAGCTTCACGAGCATGAATATAAAGGTTGAGCTTCACGAGCATGAATATAAAGCTTGAACTTCACGAGCATGAATATAAAGCTTGAGCTTCACTAGCATGAATATAAAGCTTGAGCTTCACATATCTATTAGAAACCCTATAAAATGAGAATGATGCCCTCTGGACTTTTGTTAATTACACTACGTGATATGTGGTAAACGGTTTAGGAAACCGACAAGTTGAAGACTGAGACACTTACGCAACATAAGGGAAACTTAACCAGGAAGCCTTTCGCCACACAGTGGCAAAAGGTTTCCTGCACACACAGCAATGAAAGCTATTGCCGTCAATCCAGGCTTCTCTTGGGTCACGTCACGGGGTAACGTTCCGGCTGGCCGGCTGGCCGGCTGGAAACTTCCGATGCTAGTGATGGGTCACTCATGTCTTCTGGCCTCCTCTAATAAGTCTGTATCAACAAAATAATTGTGATCTCTCGAATAGTTTCTGTACCGTCTCTCCTTCCTCCAAGCAAGAGGGAAATATTCTTATGATTTTTTAAAAAAAAAGCGAGAACAGTGGAACCTCTGGTCACGACCATAATTCGTTCCAAAACTCTGATCGCGACCCGATTTGGTCGTGACCCAAACCTAATTTCTCGATTGGATTGTATGTAAATGCAATTAATCCGTTCCAGACCCCTAACAACTGTATGTAAATGTTTTTTTAAGATTTTTAAGCACAAAAATAGTTAATTATGCCATAGAATGCACAGTGTAATAATCGTAAACTAAATGTAAAAACCTTGAACAACACTGAGAAAACCTTGAACAGAGAAAACTAACATTGCATGAATCCGTTCTAGATCCTTACGAGCCGTTCGCTGTAAAGTTTTCTTTTTTTTTTTTTAAGAGTTTTGAGAGACATCTATGTCTGAGAAGTGAACTCAGTTATTTATCGTCCGATTTCTTAAATTTTTGGTGTACGTTAAGAAGCATCTTTCCATCACACATTCCCCAAGTTTCAATAAGACTGCCCAACAAACAACCGAGAAAAAAATATTTGCCAAAAATCATATATGGCAAGCCCTAGCCAGGTACTGGCACTGCCTGTTGATAAATTATTGCTAATCCGATTTTATCACGATCGTAATTACTGTACTTTATGAATAACTTCCAAGATAATCGACGAAAACGAGCGTGCACCGAAAAAAAGAATGAAGAAAATAAGTCACTCTGACTTGTTTGAGTTATCCTAGGTTCTCTACACATATGCTGCTATGTATGATGATCTATGCAACTGTATTTGTGTATATCTGAATAAACTTACTAACTTACTTTATTTTATGGTACATTACGAATGTATATCGCACACTGTACTACACTACGTTTTCTGTAAATACCCAGGAGATAAGAGGATGGTACTTTATCCCTTATCCTCGAGTTCACAGTGAATGATCGCACTTATGACCAAGACCGACTACAAGGCGAGGGTCTTTGTTAGGTGTACACAAACAACAGGAAGTGGGGAAAATTGGCGCGTGAAAAAAAAAAAATGTCACAAAATGTGAAAATTGGCGCGGCTGTGTTTGTTCGACACCTGATTATGTGTTCGTGACCAGATGCAAAAATTTGGACAGTTTTTGGGTCGTGAACCGATTTGTTCGTGTTCGGAAGCGTTCGTGACCAGAGGTTCAACTGTATATAGAAAAATTAACAAGTAACTATATTGTTTTTTTAAGGGTGTCTATAAGTTCTCGTTTCATTCACAGCCCAACTTAATTTTTATGGTTACATTTCTTTTTTGCCTTTAAAAGGAACTATTGAATTTAGTCTTATCCACGGGGGAAAAATTCGGAGTAAATACAATTCAGAGCATCGTAAAGATCTATTTCCGACAACAAATTGCTTTCACCTGGCGGAAAATGAGTTAAACTGGTGAAATGTGTTTCAGAGGTGAGACTGAACCCCGGGGCTCTACCTGTGTTACCCAGCCATGTCTGGCAACTCTCACACGCACGTTTTACGTTACAATAAACTGATCCTCGCTTGCTCCTTCTATTAGTTATCCCAGCACTTAGTGATATTAATTTAAAAAAAAAATGGATATTTACTCTCGTGTGAATATTCACTCTCGTGTGGGTATTCACTCTCGTGTGGGTATTCACTCTGGTGTGGGTATTCACTCTCGTGTGGGTATTCACTCTCGTGTGAATATTCACTCTCGTGTGAATATTCACTCTCGTGTGGATATTCACTCTCGTGTGGGTATTCACTCTGGTGTGGGTATTCACTCTGGTGTGGGTATTCACTCCGGTGTGGGTATTCACTCTGGTGTGGGTATTCACTCTGGTGTGGGTATTTACTCTGGTGTGGGTATTCACTCTCGTGTGGATATTCTATCATCAACGTGTGTTAATATGTCACAGCGATTAATTGGTATTTCGTTAATATTATTTATATAGGTAGTAGGTTGGTAGACAACAACCACCCAGGGAAGTACTACCGTCCTGCCAGATGACTGTGAAACAGAAACCTGTAACTGTTTTGCATGATGGTAGGATTGCTGGTTTCTTTTTCTGTCTCATAAACACGCTAGATAACAGGGATATCTTGCTACTCCTACTTACACTTTGGTCACACTTCACAGACACGCACATGCATATATATATACATACATCTAGGTTTTTCTCCTTTTTCTAAATAGCTCTTGTTCTTCTTTATTTCTTCTATTGTCCATGGGGAAGTGGAAAAGAATCCTTCCTCCGTAAGTCATGCGTGTCGTATGAGACGACTAAAATGCCGGGAGCAATGGGCTAGTAACCCCTTCTCCTGTAGACATTTACTAAAAAAGAGAAGAAGAAAAACTTTATGAAACTGGGATGCTTGAATGTGCGTGGATGTAGTGCGGATGACAAGAAACAGATGATTGCTGATGTTATGAATGAAAAGAAGTTGGATGTCCTGGCCCTAAGCGAAACAAAGTTGAAGGGGGTAGGGGAGTTTCGGTGGGGGGAAATAAATGGGATTAAATCTGGAGTATCTGGGAGAGTTAGAGCAAAGGGAGGGGTAGCAGTAATGTTGAAGGATCAGTTAAGGAAGGAGAAAAGAGAATATGAATGTGTAAATTCAAGAATTATGTGGATTAAAGTAAAGGTTGGATGCGAAAAGTGGGTCATAATAAGCGTGTATGCACCTGGACAAGAGAGGAATGTAGAGGAGAGAGATTTTGGGAGATGTTAAGTGAATGTATAGGAGCCTTTGAACCAAGTGAGAGGGTAATTGTGGTAGGGGACCTGAATGCTAAAGTAGGAGAAACTTTTAGAGAGGGTGTGGTAGGTAAGTTTGGGGTGCCAGGTGTAAATGAAAATGGGAGCCCTTTGATTGAACTTTGTATAGAAAGGAGTTTAGTTATAGGTAATACATATTTTAAGAAAAAGAGGATAAATAAGTATACAAGATATGATGTAGGGCGAAATGACAGTAGTTTGTTGGATTATGTATTGGTAGATAAAATACTGTTGAGTAGACTTCAGGATGTACATGTTTATAGAGGGGTCACAGATATATCAGATCACTTTCTAGTTGTAGCTACACTGAGAGTAAAAGGTAGATGGGATACAAGGAGAATAGAAGTATCAGGGAAGAGAGAGGTGAAGGTTTATAAACTAAAAGAGGAGGCAGTTAGGGTAAGATATAAACAGCTATTGGAGGATAGATGGGCTAATGAGAGCATAGGCAATGGGGTCGAAGAGGTATGGGGTAGGTTTAAAAATGTAGTGTTGGAGTGTTCAGCAGAAGTTTGTGGTTACAGGAAGGTGGGTGCGGGAGGGAAGAGGAGCGATTGGTGGAATGATGATGTAAAGAGAGTAGTAAGGGAGAAAAAGTTAGCATATGAGAAGTTTTTACAAAGTAGAAGTGATGCAAGGAGGGAAGAGTATATGGAGAAAAAGAGAGAGGTTAAGAGAGTGGTGAAGCAATGTAAAAAGAGAGCAAATGAGAGAGTGGGTGAGATGTTATCAACAAATTTTGATGAAAATAAGAAAAAGTTTTGGAGTGAGATTAACAAGTTAAGGAATCCTAGAAAAAAATGGATTTGTCAGTTAAAAATAGGAGAGGAGAGTTATTAAATGGAGAGTTAGAGGTATTGGGAAGATGGAGGGAATATTTCGAGGAATTGTTAAACGTTGATGAAGATAGGGAAGCTGTGATTTCGTGTATAGGGCAAGGAGGAATAACATCTTGTAGGAGTGAGGAAGAGCCAGTTGTGAGTGTAGGGGAAGTTCGTGAGGCAGCAGGTAAAATGAAAGGGGGTAAGGCAGCCGGGATTGATGGGATAAAGATAGAAATGTTAAAAGCAGGTGGGGATATAGTTTTGGAGTGGTTGGTGCAATTATTTAATAAATGTATGGAAGAGGGTAAGGTACCTAGGGATTGGCAGAGAGCATGCATAGTTCCTTTGTATAAAGGCAAAGGGGACAAAAGAGAGTGCAAAAATTATCGGGGAATAAGTCTGTTGAGTATACCTGGTAAAGTGTATGGTAGAGTTATTATTGAAAGAATTAAGAGTAAGACGGAGAATAGGATAGCAGATGAACAAGGTAGGGGGTGTGTGGACCAGGTGTTTACAGTGAAACACATAAGTGAACAGTATTTAGATAAGGCTAAAGAGGTCTTTGTGGCATTTATGGATTTGGAAAAGGCGTATGACAGGGTGGTTAGGGGGGCAATGTGGCAGATGTTGCAGGTGTATGGTGTAGGAGGTAGGTTACTGAAAGCAGTGAAGAGTTTTTACGAGGATAGTGAGGCTCAAGTTAGAGTATGTAGGAAAGAGGGAAATTATTTCCCTGTAAAAGTAGGCCTTAGACAAGGATGTGTGATGTCACCGTGGTTGTTTAATATATTTATAGATGGGGTTGTAAGAGAAGTAAATGCGAGGGTCTTGGCAAGAGGCGTGGAGTTAAAAGATAGAGAATCACACATAAAGTGGGAGTTGTCACAGTTGCTCTTTGCTGATGACACTGTGCTCTTGGGAGATTCTGAAGAGAAGTTGCAGAGATTGGTAGATGAATTTGGTAGGGTATGCAAAAGAAGAAAATTAAAAGTGAATACAGGAAAGAGTAAGGTTATGAGGGTAACAGAAAGATTAGGTGATGAAAGATTGGATATCAGATTGGAGGGAGAGAGTATGGAGGAGGTGAATGTATTCAGATATTTGGGAGTGGACGTGTCAGCAGATGGGTCTATGAAAGATGAGGTGAATCATAGAATTAATGAGGGGGAAAAGGGTGAGTGGTGCACTTAGGAGTCTGTGGAGACAAAGAACTTTGTCCTTGGAGGCAAAGAGGGGAATGTATGAGAGTATAGTTTTACCAACGCTCTTATATGGGTGTGAAGCATGGGTGATGAATGTTGCAGCAAGGAGAAAGCTGGAGGCAGTGGAGATGTCATGTCTGAGGGAAATGTGTGGTGTGAATATAATGCAGAGAATTCGTAGTTTGGAAGTTAGGAGGAGGTGCGGGATTACCAAAACTGTTGTCCAGAGGGCTGAGGAAGGGTTGTTAAGGTGGTTCGGACATGTAGAGAGAATGGAGCGAAACAGAATGACTTCAAGAGTGTATCAGTCTGTAGTGGAAGGAAGGCGGGGTAGGGGTCGGCCTAGGAAAGGTTAGAGGGAGGGGGTAAAGGAGGTTTTGTGTGCGAGGGGCTTGGACTTCCAGCAGGCATGCGTGAGCGTGTTTGATAGGAGTGAATGGAGACAAATGGTTTTTAATACTTGACGTGCTGTTGGAGTGTGAGCAAAGTAACATTTATGAAGGGGTTCAGGTTAACCGGCAGGCCGGACTTGAGTCCTGGAGATGGGAAGTACAGTGCCTGCACTCTGAAGGAGGGGTGTTAATGTTGCAGTTTAAAAACTGTAGTGTAAAGCACCCTTCTGGCAAGACAGTGATGGAGTGAATGATGGTGAAAGTTTTTCTTTTTCGGGCCACCCTGCCTTGGTGGGAATCGGCCAGTGTGATAATAATAAAAAAATATTTATATCCCGATCATTTTGTTATCATTACTGAAACACGTGTATTTGTATTGCCCCATCAAAATACTGATCATGTTGTAAGGTGTTGTACCATTACCTCACCAGTCTATTATCCCAAAATTTGCAAACATAAAACGACGCTTATAGGAATGTCTGCAAACATAAATTACACTTTTACATATAAATGTACCTTCTTATGTAGATATATAGCTCAATAAATCCCACACACCGGAAAACCCTTACATGAAAATAAGACAATGGTAAGAACGGAGCTCTAGCGTTCATTATAAGATACAGAAAATAAAAAATAAGAAGTGTAAATGCGTGGATAAACTACAGAAAGCGAAGAACACCAGAAAAGAAGAGCGAGAAGCAAAACCAAAAGAAGGGTAAGAGACAATTTGAGAAGGATGAACAAGGAATGTAGATTTGAACCGTAACTGACACAGTCAAATAAGAAGGAATATAACAGTGAAATAGATTTGTTCTCTGTGGAGACGGGAAAAATAATAGAAAATCAAGGAGACAGGGTGGACCAGCGGATACCGTACACCATCTACACAACAGGACAAAAACAAGAAGCTACTGAGTGAACTGGATGTTTCAAAGGCAACAAGACAAGACAACGTATCACTGGAGATTCTGAGAGAGGGAACAGACACGCGGTGTTAACTGCTTGTATGGAAGGTAATGAAGAAGATACTCGGGAGAATGATGTAATACCTACACAGCAGTAGTTACATAAGCAACAACCAGTTCGAGTTTAAAAAAAAAAAAAAAGGCAGATTCTGTCTAACAAACTTGTTTGTGTTCTATCACAAGGTAACTTAAGTGAAGTAAGGAGAAAGAGGATAGGTGGACTGTATATTCTTAAACTACACAAAAATAGTTGACGCTATATTCACACGGGAACTAAGCTAGTACAAGAAGCATAGGCAGAAATAACAGGAAAAGTATTGTGGTGGATCAAAACATACCTAAGTAGAAGGCGAAAAGGAGTGATAGTCCAGAAAGAGCCATCAGAACGGACACGTGGGGATGGGGGGGGGGAGGGGTTCAACAAGGACCGGCATTGGAACCAGTAATGTTTCTGGTATATGTAAATACCATGTCGGAAAAAATGTCTGTATGTATGTATGTGCGTGGTAATAAGTGCGTCCCTTAAGTGCGTCCCTTAAAGGACGCACTTACTGCCACCTGCTGAGTGTCTATATTATTGAATACTTTATTTTTCTTGCCAGATCTGTATTTTCCTGAGGTGTGGGTCTGTACTTATTTATCTCGGCCTAGGATGAAGTAACAGTGTGATCTCTGGAGATGTGTGAGGGATATGCGTTGAATACGTCAAATTAGAAAAGTGTATGTAGTACTAGTGAACAGTGTAACTAGGTATCCATTGTCAACTGGACTAGTTTGTGCCAGTGACATTAGGAGACTTAACCTAAAATCATAACCTAGTGTTAAATGCTCGTGGCAGACCTGATGACTCTAAGCGGACCTTTGCAACAGGGGGTCAAGCTGACGAGGACTGTGATGACAGTAAATAATTGTTTCATAGTTTGTGGAGTGATGAAGAATGAGGATAAAGAGGCACTCCCACAGCAGGATTTTGGTGAGGAAGGGCATCAGGCGTAGCTGGAGAGAGACTTCAAGGAGGCACCAAGCATTAGGGGCACTACTCCCTTGAAACATCCTGCAGCCATCATGCCCATCAAAAGAGGCCACGTCGCACCACAAAACCTTTTCACTGACACCATTATCCGTCGCTTCGATGGCCCACTCTAGCAGATGGATGCCAACCAGGAGGAAGCAAGCAACCAGGGAAATGGCACGGCTGGCAATACTAGGAGAGGCAAGTGTCGGTCATGCTTACAGCTTCATTGTCTCAACTCTAATGGTTTCCTCGGCAAACACAGTAGTTGCCCTGGTTCAGGATGACCTCCTGTGGAAAGTGATGATCCAGAGCCACCTCAGGCACCTGAACCCACTCCAACAGATCTCATCTCATCAGACAATATTTTGGAAGCAATTAAAGCAACAGGTACCAGGACACTCACACATATTCCCAAAGTATCCCGTCCACACGCAGCTGGGAAACTTACAGACCTCCTGAAAAAAGTAAACGATGGTTCCACTATCTTAAATGCTCCACCAACCATCAAGGCATGGCACAGCTTGCTACTTTTTTGTCAATGTCTGCTTAGCTGTGCCGGAAAGAAGGGGAAAGAGGCTAGCCTCAATGATAATTAAATCCTTAAGAGATTTTCCTAGAGCTGATAACCTCATTTGCCTTCCCCGTCAACACAAAAAAAGGGAGAGGCAGAACCCCCACTCACTCCACTGCCAGTGAAAAATTCAGAGTCCAGGTGAGCAAGAAAATTGAAGAGGGCAACACAGTGGGAGCAATTAGAATTATTACCAGTGAAGATACAGTTGCTCCCAGGGATGCTGACACGGCTGAAGCACTTAGAGGAAAGCACCCTGCCAGGGAAACTAGTGGCACCAACAGTTTCAGCACCTCTGTCCCCACTGTGGAACCATTGATTGTGGAAGACTCAGACATTTACAAAGCAATAATGTCGTTCCCATCGGGCTCTGCTGGGGGTTACGCTGGAATAAGGCCACATCATTTAAAGGAAATGGTTAATCCAGTTATTGGGGAAATTGCAGAGACACTGCTTTCAGAGATCACAAGGTTCGTCAACAATTCCTTAGCTGGTCTGATTCCTGATGAAATTAGACCTTTCTTTTTTGGTGCAACACTTTGTGCACTTAAAAAGAAGGATGGAGGAATTCGACCAATTGCAGTAGGCAACACGTTATGCCACCTCGTATCCAAAGCTGCTGTCCGAAGTATTCGTGCACAGGCAGCCATGATGCTTCAACCAAACCAGCTTGGCTTTGGGGTCTCTCAAGGAAGTAAAGCAGCAGTTCATGCAACAAGAGCGTATATCAAGAACCTGCCTGAGGACAATGCAGTGGTAAAATTAGATTTCAAGAATGCATTCAATCTCCTGAAAAGAGACGTGGTATTAGCAGCAGTACAAGAACATTTCCCTGGTCTCTTCCCTTTTGTTTCAGCTGGGTATAACAAGGAATCAATGCTTCTCTTTGGAGAGCATGAAATCACATCATCGGAGGGTGTCCAACAAGGAGATCCTCTTGCACCATTTCTCTTCTGTATAGCAGCTAGGGAAATCACAGTCAGACTGACCAGCGAGCTAAACATCTGGTTCCTAGATGATGGCACACTAGCAGGTACAAAGGAGTCCTTCCTACATGATCTTACACAGGTAATGACACGGGGACAGGAAATGGGTCTTATCCTGAATCCATCCAAATGTGAAATCGTCTCAGTCATTCAACAAGTGATAAATGCAGTGAGATCAAAACTACCAGGAGCAGCAGTCATTGCCCCCACAAACAGCGTCTTGCTTGGAGCACCTCTGGGAAGCAATGCCATTGACACAATTCTCAGGAAGAAATTGGAAGAGTTAAGGAGAATGGAACAACGAATAGGCAATCTGGACACCCACGATGCCTTGTACCTTCTCACAAAATGCTTGAGTCTGCCCAGGTTGACATAT
Organism: Cherax quadricarinatus; assembly: GCF_038502225.1. Lineage (NCBI taxonomy): Eukaryota > Metazoa > Arthropoda > Malacostraca > Decapoda > Parastacidae > Cherax > Cherax quadricarinatus. The sequence continues at coordinate 24,942,942 of NC_091310.1, read as the reverse complement.
TTCCTAAGATGTGCACCTTCATATGATAACCCTATACTGCACGAATATGACAGTATCCCGAGGTAGATTTTTACGAAAGTACTTAACCTTACTCCAGAAGACGGGCAGTGGAACCAAGCTACACTTCCAGTCAGACTAGGGGGCATTGGTGTCCGCAAGTCATCATAGATTGCGCTAACTGCTTTTCTGTCCTCATGTATTGCATCCAGAGGGGTTGTAGCAGCGATTCTCCCTGAACATCTTAGGGACAAGATTGGAGTCCAGGACCAAAAGTTCATTGACGGATAATCTAATGGGCTCTGAAACCAGACCTGCTCCCCCAAACAACTACAAACAATCACACTGGGATGGACCAATAGTGGAAAATATAGCCTCAACAATGCTTCAGAGTGTGTCAGGGAAGGATAGAGCCCGCCTCCTGGCAGTGAGAGGCCCTCATGCAGGGGACTTTCTGTTGGCTG
>NC_091310.1:24902481-24937481 GCF_038502225.1 Cherax quadricarinatus | reverse complement strand
ACAAACAAGTATGAGGAGTGGCACAAAAGAATCAAAGAGACATCCCCAGACATAATAGCACTCACAGAAACAAAACTCACCAGAATAGTAACAGATTCAATCTTTCCATCCGGATACCAAATCCTCAGGAAAGACAGAGGGAGGAGAGGGGGAGGAGGAGTTGCACTGCTCATTAAAAACCAGTGGGATTTTGAGAAAATGGAAGGAATGGATGGCATGGGCGAAAGGGACTACTTAGTAGGAACAATCCAGGCTGAGGGACATAAGGTGATAATTGCAGTAATGTACAACCCACCACAGAACTGCAGGAGGCCAAGAGAAGAATACGATGAGAGCAACAGAGCAATGATCGACACACTAGCCGAGGTGGCCAGGAGAGCACACATGGGGGGAGCAAAGTTACTAATTATGGGTGATTTCAATCACAAGGAGATTGACTGGGAAAACCTGGAGCCCCATGGGGGTCCCGAAACATGGAGAGCCAAGATGATGGATGTGGTACTGGAAAACCTCATGCATCAACATGTTAGAGACACTACCAGAGAGAGAGGAGAGGATGAACCAGCAAGGCTGGACCTTGTATTCACCATGAGTAGTTCGGACATCGAGGGTATCATGTATGAAAGGCCCCTGGGAGCTAGTGATCATGTGGTTCTGTGCTTCGACTACATAGTTGAGCTCCAAGTGGAGAGAGTAGCAGGAATAGGCTGGGAAAAACCAAACTACAAAAGGGGGAACTACTCAGGCATGAGGAACTTCCTTCAAGACATTCAGTGGGAGAGGGAACTGACAGGAAAACCAGTACAAGAAATGATGGACTATGTAGCAACAAAATGCAAGGAGGCAGAGGAGAGGTTTGTTCCCAAGGGAAACAGAAATAATGGGAAGAACATAACGAGTCCTTGGTTCACCCAAAGGTGTAGGGAGGCAAAAACTAGGTGTACTAGAGAATGGAAAAGGTACAGAAGACAGAGAACTCAGGAAAATAAAGAAATCAGCCGAAGAGCCAGAAACGAATATGCACAGATAAGAAGGGAGGCTCAGAGACAATATGAAAATGACATAGCATCAAAAGTAAAGACTGACCCGAAGCTGTTGTACAGCCACATCAGGAGGAAAACAATAGTCAAGAACCAGGTAATCAGACTGAGGAAGGGTGATGGGGAATTCACAAGAAACGACCAAGAGGTATGTCAGGAGCTCAACACAAGATTTAAAGAGGTATTTACAGCGGAAAGCAGTAGGACTCCAGGAAATCAGAACAGGGGGGCACACCAGCAAGTGCTGGATGAGGTACATATAACCAAGGAGGAGGTGAAGAAGCTGCTATGCGAACTTGACACCTCAAAGGCGGTGGGACCAGACATCTCTCCATGGGTCCTTAAAGAGGGAGCAGAGATATTGTGTGAGCCATTAACAAAGATCTTCAACACATCATTTGAAACTGGGCAACTCCCTGAGGTATGGAAAATGGCAAATGTAGTCCCAATTTTTAAAAAGGGAGACAGACATGAGGCACTAAACTACAGACCTGTATCACTAATATGTATAGTATGCAAGGTCATGGAGAAGATCATCAGGAAAAGAGTGGTGGGGCACCTGGAAAGAAACAAGTGTATAATTGACAACCAGCACGGTTTCAGGGAAGGAAAATCCTGTGTCACAAACCTACTAGAGTTTTATGACAAGGTGACAGAAGTAAGACAAGAGAGAGAGGGGTGGATCGACTGCATATTTTTGGACTGCAAGAAGGCCTTCGACACAGTTCCTCACAAGAGGTTACTGCAAAAGCTAGAGGATCAGGCACACATAACAGGAAAGGCACTGCAATGGATCAGAGAATACCTGACAGGGAGGCAACAACGAGTCATGGTACGCGACGAGGTGTCAGAGTGGGCGCCTGTGACAAGCGGGGTTCCACAGGGGTCAGTCCTAGGACCTGTGCTGTTCTTGGTATATGTGAACGACATAACGGAAGGGATAGACTCAGAAGTGTCCTTGTTTGCAGATGATGCGAAGTTAATGAGAAGAATCAAATAGGATGAGGATCAGGCAGGACTACAAAGAGACCTGGACAGGCTACAAGCCTGGTCCAGCAACTGGCTCCTTGAATTTAACCCTGCCAAATGCAAAGTCATGAAGATTGGGGAAGGGCAAAGAAGACCGCAGACACAATATAGTTTAGATGGCCAAAGACTGCAAACCTCACTCAAGGAAAAAGATCTGGGGGTGAGCATAACACCGAGCATATCTCCTGAGGCGCACATCAATCAGATAACTGCTGCAGCATACGGGCGCCTGGCAAACCTACGGATAGCGTTCCGATACCTCAGTAAGGATTCGTTTAAGACTCTGTATACCATTTACGTCAGGCCCATACTGGAGTATGCAGCACCAGTTTGGAATCCACACCTAGTCAAGCACGTCAAGAAATTAGAGAAAGTGCAAAGGTTTGCAACAAGACTAGTCCCAGAGCTACGGGGATTGTCCTACGAAGAAAGGTTGAGGGAAATCGGCCTGACGACACTGGAGGACAGGAGGGTCAGGGGAGACATGATAACGACATATAAAATACTGCGCAGAATAGACAAGGTGGACAAAGACGGGATGTTCCAGAGAAGGGACACAGACACAAGAGGTCACAATTGGAAGTTGAAGACTCAGATGAATCAAAGGGATGTTAGGAAGTATTTCTTCAGTCATAGAGTAGTGAGGCCGTGGAATAGCCTAGAAAGTGACGTAGTGGAGGCGGAAACCATACATAGTTTTAAGGCGAGGTATGATAGAGCTCATGGGGCAGGGAGAGAGAGGACCTAGTAGCAATCAGCGAAGAGGAGGGGCCAGGAGCTGTAACTCGACCCCTACAACCACAAATAGGTGAGTACAAATAGGTGAGTACACACACAATATGAAAATGACATAGCATCGAAAGTCAAGTCTGACCCGAAGCTGTTGTATAGCCACATCAGGAGGAAAACAACAGTCAAGGACCAGGTAATCAGACTGAGGAAGGGTGATGGGGAGTTCACAAGAAACGACCGAGAGGTATGTGAGGAGATCAGCACGAGATTTAAAGAAGTATTTACAGTGGAAACCAGTAGGACTCCAGGAAATCAGAACAGGGGGGTACACCAACAAGTGCTGGATGAGGTACACATAATCAAGGAGGAGGTGAAGAAGCTGCTATGTGAACTTGACGCCTCAAAGGTGGTGGGACCAGACAACATCTCTCCGTGGGTCCTTAGAGAGGGAGCAGAGATGCTGTGTGTGCCATTAACAAAGATCTTCAACACATCCATTGAAACTGGGCAACTCCCTGAGGTATGGAAGATGGCAAATGTAGCCCCAATTTTTAAAAAGGGAGACAGACATGAGGCACTAAATTACAGACCTGTATCACTAACGTGTATTCAAATTCAAATTCAAAGTTTATTCTCTATAAAGATTACAATGTTGAATTTACATGTTGATTACAGAGTGTACCACTAGAACGCCTAGCATGGCTAGGCATTTTGGGCAGACTTAGTTTAATTCTTTATTTTAAAATGTTACAAATTATGAGGTAAGTTGGTATTATGGCTAAGTGACTAAATACTAGTTTGTGAGTTTAGCAATGTGAATGCTTTTCTTTTGGCACAGTACATAGTTTCAGTATTGGAGTATCATAGGATTCATTATTTTAAGATTGAGATTAATATTTCTGTTTATGTTCAAATGGGTGAGTGAGTGTAAGTGTGAACCACCAGGTGGTATTCGTGTAGTTAGTTGATGGGGTGTATCAGGGAGATAAGATGTTTTCTAATGGTAGTTTTGAAGGTGATGAATGTGTCTGCAGTTCTAGAGTTCTCAGGTAGGGTGTTCCAGATTTTAGGCCCTTTGACATACATTGAATTTTTGTAAAGGTTTAGTCGGACACGGGGAATGTCGTAGAGATGTTTGTGTCTGGTGTTATGCCTGTGGGTTCTGTCACAACTATCAAGAAAGCGTTTTAGGTCAAGGTTGATATTGGAGTTTAAGGTCCTGTAGATGTAGATTGCACAGTAGTAAGTGTGGATGTACTGAACAGGGAGTAAGTTTAGATCTATGAAGAGTGGGGTGTGTGTTGCCAGGGATGGGATTTAGTGATTATTCTTACTGCAGCTTTTTGTTGGGTTATTATTGGCTTTAGGTGTGTTGCTGCAGTTGATCCCCAAGCACAAATAGCATAGGTGAGGTATGGATAAATAAGTGAGTGGTATAGTGTGAGAAGGGCACTTTGCGGCACGTAGTATCGTATCTTGGAGAGGATCCCAACTGTTTTGGATACTTTTTTGGTTATGTGTTGGATATGGGTGCTGAAATTCAGGTTGTTGTCAAGGTATAGGCCTAGGAATTTGCCCTCATTATGTCTGGTAATTAGAGTGTTGTCGATCTTAATGTTAATTTGTGCATCTCCTGCTCTGCTACCAAACATAATATAGTAGGTTTTGTCAGTGTTAAGCGTAAGTTTATTGGCTGTCATCCAAGTCGATATTTTGATCAGCTCTTCGTTAACAATGGTGTTGAGGGTGGCAAGGTTAGGGTGAGAGATGACATAAGTCGTGTCGTCAGCAAAGAGAATGGATTTCAGGTGTTGGGATACGTTTGGAAGATCATTGATGTATATGAGGGAGAGCAGGGGACCAAGGACACTTCCCTGCGGAACTCCAGTATCAAGTGGCTGTGTTGTTGATGCTGTGTCTTTAATGGTAACATACTGATACCTATTAGTAAGGTAAGATTTGAAATAAGCAAGCGCATGGCCTCTTATACCGTAGTGGTCAAGTTTGTGGAGTAGGATGCCGTGGTCTACTGTGTCAAAAGCTTTTCTTAGGTCAATAAAAATTCCTAGTGGATATTCCTTATTTTCCAATGCTGTGTAAAGCAGATCTAGCATTTTTATGATTTCATCATTAGTGCTTTTATTTTTCCTAAATCCAAATTGGCAGGGGTTGAGTATGTTTTGTGCTGTTATAAATAAATATAGTCTCCTGTGCACGAGTTTCTCAAAGATTTTGGATAGCAATGGTAAGTTTGATATTGGCCTATAGTTGTTTAAGTCTGTAGGGTCACCACCTTTATGTATTGGTGTAACCCTTGCCATCTTGAGTAGTTTCGGGAAGGTGCTAGTTTCTAGTGACTTGTTAAAAAGTAATGAAATAGCATGCAAAAGGATATGGGCCGCTCGCTTGTACAGTAATGGTGGGACATTAGACAGATTCCCTGAGTTGTTTTTAAGTGACTTTATAATCTCGGTGACTTCCGAGGGCTCAGTTGGTGCAAGATAGAAGGAATTTGGGAAATTCCCATCTAGGTAGTCCCCGGCATGGGCATTGGTATGTGGGATTTTATTGGCGAGATTAGATCCTATGGTTGAGAAGAAGTCGTTTATCTTGTTAGCTGTGTCAGTGGGATGTAGTGGTGTTTCATTAGGTTTACTTAGGACAATATTCTTGTTTTTTTCAGTTTGTGGGTCCCTAGAATCTGAGAGAGTGTTTTCCAGGTCTTTTCTATATCTCCTCTAGTGTCTGTGAATCTACTGGAGTAGTATAGTTGTTTGGCTTTCTTTATTACTTTGGTGAGAACTGATGAATAGTGTTTAAGAATATCTTTGTGTATCAAGCCCTGTCTATATTGCTTTTCATATTGGTGTTTCTTGTCAATGGATTTCAGAATGGTGCTGGTTAGCCATGGGCAACCAAGCCGTTTGTTTGTGATCTGTTTCGTTTTTATAGGACAATGTTTGTTGTATAGTCTAAGTAATTTGTTAAGAAAAATGTCTGTCCAGTCATCAATGCCATTGGCCTTGGAGAATTCTGTAGGCCAGTCAACAATCTCTAGGTCAGCTGTGAACTTCCTTATTGAGGCCTCGTCATGGAGTCTAAATGAGACTTTGTTGTATTCAAGTGGTGGTTTATTAATGTTTGTCAGGAGGAAGGTAGGGTAGTGGTCTGTAGTGCTATCTGTGAATATCCCTGATTTAAGGGGGGCTAGTATAATGGTCCATATGTGGTCTATTATGGTTGCACTTGTCTCAGTGAGCCTGGTTGGTTTAGTTATTGTTGGTATGAGAAGTGTGTTGTTCATATTGTTGATGAAATCAGTTACAGGCTGATCATCTAGTAAGCCAAGGTTGATGTTGAAGTCTCCAGCTAAGAGAAGGTGGTGCTTATTCAAATGTCTGTTATTAGTGACTTTAATTTCTCACTGAAATTTGGGATGTTTGTGTGAGGTAAATGACACCGATTGTTATAGGTGTCTTAAGGTTTTTTACAGTAAAATTAGCAAAAATGTATTCCCCATATTCATCACTAAAGCAAGTGGTGCTAATACAAGATAATTGGTTAGAGTAATAGATTGCAATGCCACCCCCAACTTGGTTTGGTCTGCAGTTGTGAATTGCTGTGTATCCTGGTAGAGGGTAGATATCTATTGTGTCCTGCTTAAGCCAGGTCTCAGTAAGAATAATGCAGGAGAAGGGTGTCTTTAGTGATTCAAGGAGTGCCAGGAGGTCATCATAGTGTTTGCTTAAGGACCTGATGTTGTAGTTAAGTACTGATAGACTTTTATCATTGTTTAGGATAGTGCTGGCTTGTGATGCTGTGTAGTAAAGGCAGTTACTTTCCAATAGGTTTTGATTGGGTGTCAGATTATGGAGGTTTAGATCAGGGTCAACGTGATCAATCATCTTCTAGGTTTAAATTATGGTTATTTATATCCTGAGTTGTGTGTTGAGTTCTAGTACTGATATCTGTAGTGGTAGGAAGTTTGGATAAGTATATAGCTAGAGTATTTTGGTCATATAGAGTATAGTCACTACTACACATAACGAAGTTGATGTTGTCTATGTGTTGTGCTGGAATGAACTAAAGTACAACTAGGTATAAACTAGTAATATAAAAATACAAATTTAAAATAGAACAAGACTCTCACTTGTAATTGCACTAAGGTCTAATATAATGACTTTTGTCATTATGCAAAGTCATGGAGAAGATCATCAGGAGGAGAGTGGTGGAGCACCTGGAAAAAAAACAAGTGTATAATTGACAACCAGCACGGTTTCAGGGAAGGAAAATCCTGTGTCACAAACCTACTGGAGTTTTATGGCAAAGTGACAGAAGTAAGACAAGAGAGAGAGGGGTGGATCGACTACATTTTTTTGGACTGCAAGAAGGCCTTCGAAACAGTTCCTCACAAGAGGTTACTGCAAAAGCTCGAGGATCAGGCATACATAACGGGAAAGGCACTGCAATGGATCAGAGAATACCTGACAGGGAGGCAACAACGAGTCATGGTACGTGACGAGGTGTCAGAGTGGGCGCCTGTGACAAGCGGGGTTCCACAGGGGTCGGTCCTAGGACCTGTGCTGTTTTTGGTATATGTGAATGACATAACGGAAGGGATAGACTCAGAAGTGTCCTTGTTTGCAGATGATGTGAAGTTAATGAGAGGAATCAAATCGGATGAGGATCAGGCAGGACTACAAAGAGACCTGGACAGGCTACAAGCCTGGTCCAGCAACTGGCTCCGTGAGTTTAACCCTGCCAAATGCAAAGTCATGAAGATTGGGGAAGGGCAAAGAAGACCGCAGACACAATATAGTCTAGATGGCTAAAGACTGCAAACCTCATTCAAGGAAAAAGATCTGGGGATGAGTATAACACCGAGCATACCTCCTGAGGCGCACATCAATTAGATAACTGCTGCAGCATACGGGCGCCTGGCAAACCTACGGATAGCGTTCCGATACCTCAGTAAGGAATCGTTCAAGACTCCGTATATCATTTAGGTCAGGCCCATACTGGAGAATGCAGCACCAGTTTGGAATCCACACCTGGTCAAGCACGTCAAGAAATTAGAGAAAGTGCAAAGGTGTGCAACAAGACTAGTCCCAGAGCTGCGGGGATTGTCCTACGAAGAAAGGTTGAGAGAAATCGACCTGACGACACTGGAGGACAGGAGGGTCAGGGGAGACATGATAACGACATATAAAATACTGCGCAGAATAGACAAGGTGGATAAAAACGGGATGTTCCAGAGATGGGACACAGAAAGAAGAGGTTACAATTGGAAGTTGAAGACTCAGATGAATCAAAGGGATGTTAAGAAGTATTTCTTCAGTCATAGAGTAGTCAGGCAGTGGAATAGCCTAGAAAGTGACGTAGTGGAGGCGAGAACCATACATAGTTTAAGGCGAGGTATGATAAAGCTCATGGAGCAGGGAGAGAGAGGACCTAGTAGCAATCGGTGAAAAGGCAGGGCCAGGAGCTATGAATCGACCCCTGCAACCACAAATAGGTGAGTACACACACACACACACACACACACACACACGTGAAGCAGTATCGCTGAATAGTGCTCCCAGGATTTAGCGTTCTAGTGGCTGTCCTGAGATATTATTAGCGGTCATCGTACGTGAGTGAATCAGTGAACATACCTACAAGAGTGTAATAACTTTCAAGAGTGCGAATAATGTGATAAGATCAAGAATTTAACAATTTAAATTTGAATGAATTGTGAGTGAGGGAGGGTAGCAGTCAGCTGATCAGGCTGCTGGCCGCAGTGTTGACACAAAATATCCAAACAATTAATTGGGTTAACGGTGTGATCTGAAATATTAACAAATACATATGTTAGTTGATTATAACAGCAGTGTAGTGATAAGGTCATAAAAGAGTGATTAAGTAAATACTGAAAGTAAGAAAAAATTAGTCAGTCCCCAGCTGTTGGTGTTGTGAATGTAACTAACATCATCAGACTTGTTATGACCATAATACTGTACTAAAGAAAAAAGAGGGAATATGAAGACTTAAAATAAAAATAAAATAAAAGCTTGAATGCATGACAAAGTTCCTGAAGGAGTTACAAAATTGAAGGAGATGATAGTAGCCGACCAGCAGGAACCTCCATTGTTGTGCAGACGACATCACTTGCCTATTTGTGGTTAATTTTGGTTAGTGTCTAAAGTCTCAATGTCTCGCCCTGCTGGTTGTATGCTATACCATCACTCTCTCCCTATTTCAGTACCAGGAGATAGATAGTGATAACCTTGATAATGTTTAGTAAATTATCTAAATATCTTCAGAAGAGTTGTGTAGCCTAGTGACCCCCCCCCCCCGTCTTTCTGACAGCGACAAGCCAGTAAACAAGTACGCACATACAAACACACGTGTCCACCAGTAATTATTATTATAGTAAATGTTAGTATATATTAACAAGGAATTGAGTGAGAAAAAATCCTATAATCCTCAAAAAAGTAACGTAGCCAAGTGTGCAAAGATTCGGGCCGGGGAGTACCGGTGAACCAAGAACAACAAAGATCCGGGCCGGGAGAGTACCGGTGAACCAAGAACAACAAAGATCCGGGCCGGGAGAGTACCGGTGAACCAAGAACAACAAAGATCCGGGCCGGGAGAGTACTGGTGAACCAAGAACAAATATCCGGGCCGGGGAGTACCGGTGAACCAAGAACAACAAAGATCAGGGCCGGGAGAGTACCGGTGAACCAAGAACAACAAAGATCAGGGCCGGGAGAGTACTGGTGAACCAAGAACAACAAAGATCAGGGCCGGGAGAGTACCGGTGAACCATGAACAACAAAGATCCGGGCCGGGAGAGTACAAGTGAACCAAGAACAACAAAGATCAGGGCCGGGAGACTACCGGTGAACCAAGAACAACAAAGATCCCGGCCGGGAGAGTACCGGTGAACCAAGAACAACAAAGATCAGGGCCGGGAGAGTACCGGTGAACCAAGAACAACAAAGATCCGGGACGGGAGAGTACCGGTGAACCAAGAAAACAAAGATCCGGGCCGGGAGAGTACCGGTGAACCAAGAACAACAAAGATCAGGGCCGGGAGAGTACCGGTGAACCAAGAACAAAGATCCGGGCCGGGAGAGTACTGGTGAACCAAGAATAACAAAGATCCGGGCCGGGAGAGTACCGGTGAACCAAGAATAACAAAGATCCGGGCCGGGAGAGTACCGGTGAACCAAGAACAACAAAGATCCGGGCCGGGGAGTACCGGTGAACCAAGAACAACAAAGATCCGGGCCGGGAGAGTACCGGCGAACCAAGAACAACAAAGATCCGGGCCGGGGAGTACCGGTGAACCAAGAACAACAAAGATCAGGACCATGAGAGTACCGGTGAACCAAGAACAACAAAGATCAGGGCTGGGAGAGTACCGGTGAACCAAGAACAACAAAGATCCGGGCCGGGAGAGTACCGGTGAACCAAGAACAACAAAGATCCGGGCCGGGAGAGTACCGGTGAACCAAGAACAACAAAGATCCGGGCCGGGAGAGTACTGGTGAACCAAGAACAACAAAGATCCGGGCTGGGGAGTACCGGTGAACCAAGAACAACAAAGATCAGGGCCAGGAGAGTACCGGTGAACCAAGAACAACAAAGATCAGGGCCGGGAGAGTACCGGTGAACCAAGAACAACAAAGATCCTCATATTCACCTTGAACAGTTCAGACATAAGGGATATCACCCACGAAAGACCCCTTGGCGCTAGTGATCATGATGTCCTGAGTTTTGAATATCTTGAGTTATCAGTGGAGAATGCAGCAGCACGAGAACAACAAGAGAAACCGAACTTTAAAAAAGGGGACTACATAGGAATGAGAAGTTTCCTGCACGAAGTGCAGTGAGAAAGAGAACTAGATGGAAAGACAGCAAATGAAATGATGGAAATAGTGACCACTAAGTGCAGGGAGGCAGAGGAAAGGTTCATACCAAAGGGCAACAGAAAAAATGGTAAGACCAGAGTGAGCCCATGGTTTAATTGGAGGTGTAAAGAGGCCAAAGCCAAGTGTGCTAGAGCATGGAAAAGGTATAGAAGGCAAAGGACTCTAGAAAACAACGAGCAACGAGCTGAGCAGAAGAACCAAAAACGAATATGCAGGGACAAGGAGAGAGGCCCAGAGGCAATACGAGAACGACATAGCATCAAAAGCCAAATCTGAACCAAAGTTGTTATACAGTCACATTAGGAGAAAAACAACAGTCAAGGACCAGGTAATCAGGCTGAGGAAAGAAGGAGGGGAGCGCACGAAGAGTGACCAAGAAGTATGTGATGAACTAAACAAAATATTTAGAAAAGTATTCACAATAGAGTCAGGAATGCTTCCAGCAAACTGTGGAGGTAGGGTGCACCAGCAGGTGCTGGACACAATACACATAACCAAGGTAGAGGTGAAGAAACTGCTAGACGAACTCGATACCTCAAAGGCGGTAGGCCCAGATAACATATCTCCATGGATACTGAGAGAGGGAGCAGAGGAACTGTGTGTGCCCTTAGCAGCAATGTTCAGTAAATCTATCGAAACAGGGCAGTTGCCTGAGGCGTGGAAGACAGCACATGTAGTTCCAATTTTTAAGAAAGGGGACAGACAGGCAGCATTTAACTACAGACCAGTGTCACTGACTTGTATAGTTTGTAAAGTGATGGAAAAGATTATCAGGAGAAAAGTAGTGGAACACATTGAAAAGATTGGGCTCATACATGACAGTCAGCACGGCTTCAGAGATGGGAAATCCTGTGTCACAAATCTACTTGAGTTCTACGGTAAGGTAACAGAAGTAAAACAGAAGAGAGAGGGATGGGTAGATTGCATATTTTTAGACTGCAAGAAGGCTTTTGACACAGTACCACACAAGGGACTGGTGCAAAAATTAGAGGAGCAGGCAGGAATAACGGGGAGAGTACTGCAATGGATCAGGGAATACCTGACAGGAAGTAAACAACGAGTGTTGGTACGTGCTGAAGTGTCGGAGTGGGCGAATGTGTCGAGTGGGGTTCCACAAAGTTCAGTCCCAGGCCCGGTGCTGTTTCTTGTATACGTGAATGACTCGTTGTGCTCCGGGTTTTCTCGTGTTTACACGGTCGCTCTTACGTGCTAGAACTTTAATTTGTGCCATCAATCCTATACGATACATCCCTCTAGCGCCTGGAACCAATCTTGGGCGGAAAACATTATATACTGAGTCAAAAAAGGAGAATTAGTGTGCACTACCTAGCAGAGTTTACTGCCAGAGGGGAATCATAGGCCTGTGTTCCGTGTGCAAAATAATAATAATAGAACTTCTCTTTGTCAGAGGAAAGAAAGTCTCCCTGATAACATTGTGTATACATAGTGTATAGTATATACTACAGTGGCTCCCTAGTATATAGATGATAAAGGCTAAAGTGTCATTTGAAAACAGGTGAATTTGTAAATGAAGTGATAAGCCTATAGAGGCAGGTGCCAGAAGTCGCCAGAATCTTACCACAGTGGTCAGCTGTTTTAATAATCTTCCTGGCCTGCTAGTGTACTCGCATATAATCTAGTGATACCAGTGAATAGCAGAATACAGTGTTGTAGTAGCAACTAACCAGTATTATAATGGTACTTAGTGGAGTGGAGTGACTTTCATTAGTTTCTTTTTTCTTGAAATACCAGACGTATACTGTGAATTTCATATAACCTGTAGTTACCAGCGGTCGCAATATACACAAGGAGAAGCAATTATTACTACAGAAAAAGCGTCCTTCCTCCAAAATTTCCACCAGTCAACTATAGTGATAATATAGCATTTATTGTGGTGGAGACGAAAAAAAAACTAGAAAAGCTAGATACAGTAATTGATAAACAAGGGTTGAGGCTCGACCGTTCGTCACTGTAGGAGCTGCCAGAAATCACCGGCTCTTTTGTATCAATCAAATCACATATTACTCGGGTAGATAATTTCAAGTAGATCCTTCATGTGTTAGCCCAAATCACCAACTAGTATGTTTTAAATAAATGACCCACTGATCAGATCAGATCGACTGGTCCGAACCCTCGACTGGTCCGAACCCTTGATGGTCCGAACCCTTGACTGGTTTCAAACGGTTTCGTTGGACAATAAAGCAGACTGTAAACGGATGGGGTTGTAGGCGCCCTTATCAAACACAAACAATAAATATAAATCAGGAACGTACACGGTAAGCTGTCCAATTAGTTAGAAATAGAAATACAAATAGCTAGAGCTTCATTTAAGGAGGTTATTAATAGAGTATTCAAGAGGTTACTAGTAGAATTACAGTAAATCAACCACTCAAATCATTATGAAGCTCTGTATAGTCTGCAGTCAATCAAACAAACGGGCTTCCACATGGATAAATTGTCATTTTTGTGGAAATTAGTGTCACGCCCCTTGTGCAGATATCCAAGAACTAGCTACAAGCAGTATAAAAACAGGGAAGTGTTTTTGGGTATGCCCAAATGAGGAAAATCTGTGGACTAAAATCACAAGGGTATTAAAAGAGGATAACATCAAAGCTGCTTTCATAGACAACCTGGAAGCTTTCTACAACAGATGGGAACATAAAAAGTCTGGGCTGAATGGTACTGCCCTTGATACTGGCCATGTAGTCAGAAACTGTAAGGCTGGAGGTGATGTCCTGGTAGTCAGTAAATGTGGGGCTGATAGTGCTGTCCTGGGAGACAGTAATGGTGAAGCTGGAGGTGCTGTCCTGGGAGACAGTAATGGTGAAGCTGGAGGTGCTGTCCTGGGAGACAGTAATGGTGAAGCTGGAGATTTTGTCCAGGTAGTCGGGAATTATACGCAGGAAGGAATACATATAAATGACCTCATAGGGGACAGGAGCCGTAGTGGGGAAACAAGTGTAGTCAAAGATAAGATAAAACCAATATTGCAAACTAGAAATACCACAGGAAATAGCAAACAAGAGGACTCCACTAGCTATAGTGAGGATATATTACCAAAAACAACTGGTGGGAGCTCCATTGTTGGTGCTAGGGAGGATAGGAATAAGACGGGGAAACTTGCACCAACAGGGAATACAGTCACAGAAACCCAAGGCAAACGGAAACCAAGCCTGTGCACATACTATGCACTTGGTATCTGCAGACATGGGAAATCTGGAAAAACAGACGGGACGTGCAACTATGACCACCCTAGAAAATGCCATGCCCATATGACAACAGGAAAATGCAAACTCCCTTCCTGTAAGCTTTTTCACCCTGAAATGTGTACCTCTTCAGTACAGGAAAGACTGTGCTATAACTTAAATTGCCAGGCACACCATCTAAAGGGTACAAAAAGATACAAAACATCCAGGCCATGGGAAAACCTGGGTAGCCACAGCCACTCAAGAGGGAGAGGTTTTTTAGTGCCAGGAAGGAAAAAAAACTGGCAGGAAATGGCAGAAATCGTACACCAAATCCAGTCATTCCTGGAGTGGAACCACAGTCGATGGCCTCCACTCCAAACCAACAGATACAGATACTAATGCCGGAAAAAAAATCCCCCCCCCCAGTACCAACAATACCACCAGTCCGATGACATTCTTCTTTGCAAATATACAGGGTCTAAAGCCAGCAACAAACAACAAAATACCTTTCATCCGTGGACTGCTTGCAGAGGCAAAGGCAATGTTCGCGGCTTTCACTGAGACCCACATAAAGGATCACTTGGACAACGAAATATGGATCCCAGGTTACAACCTATACAGATGTGACAGAGTGAACAGGCAAAAGGGGGGGGGGGGGTTGGCCTGTACATTGCAGAGTCACTTGTTTGCACAGAACTGCTAAATGCCTCAAATGATGTAGTGGAAGTTTTAGCAGTGAAGGTCGAGAACCAAAACCTAGTCATTTTGGTAGTCTACAAGCCTCTGGATGCAACATCCCAGCAATTCCAGGAACAGCTGTTAAAAATTGACCACTGTCTGGAAAATCTTCCAGCTCCTGCACCCAACATCTTGCTCCTGGGGGATTTCAACTTAAGGCACCTAAAATGGAGGAATATAGCAAATAATATTGTTGCAGTAATAACACCAGGAGGCAGCTCTGATGAAAACTCACACTCACACGAGCTTTTAAATCTATGCACAAAATTGAATTTAAACCAGCAAATAATAGAGCCTACTAGACTGGAGAATACACTAGACCTCATCTTCACTAACAATGATGATCTGATAAGAAATGTCACCATATCAAAAACAATATACTCAGATCACAACATAATTGAGGTTCAGACATGTATGCGTGGAGCCCCAGACCGACATAATGAGACTAGTCACGAGGGAGCATTCACCAAATTCAACTTCAATAACAAAAACATAAAGTGGGACCAAGTAAACCAAGTCCTAACCGATATAAGCTGGGAAGATATACTAAGCAACACAGACCCCAACGTATGCCTAGAACAGATTAACTTGGTGGCACTCTATGTATGCACAAGGCTTATTCCTCTAAGAAAAAGGAGGAGTAGATGTAAAATAGAAAGAGACAGGCGCTCCCTTTACAGGCGACGGAAAAGAATAACAGAGCGGCTAAAAGAGGTCAATATATCTGAAATGCGTAGGGAGACACTGGTCAGAGAAATAGCAAGCATCGAACTCAAGCTAAAGGAATCTTATAGGAGTCAGGAATCGCGGGAAGAACTAAAAGCCATAAATGAAATCGAAAGAAACCCAAAGTATTTCTTCTCCTATGCCAAATCAAAGTCGAGAACAACATCCAGTATTGGGCACCTACTTAAACAAGATGGGTCCTACACAGATAACAGCAAGGAAATGAGTGAGCTACTCAAGTCCCAATATGACTCAGTTTTTAGCAAGCCGCTAACCAGACTGAGAGTCGAAGATCAAAACGAATTTTTTATGAGAGAGCCACAAAATTTGGTTAACACAAGCCTATCCGATGTTATCCTGACGCCAAATGACTTCGAACAGGCGATAAATGACATGCCTATGCACTCTGCCCCAGGGCCAGACTCATGGAACTCCGTGTTCATCAAGAACTGCAAGAAGCCCCTATCACGAGCCTTTTCCATCCTATGGAGAGGGAGCATGGACACGGGGGTCGTCCCACAGTTACTAAAAACAACAGACATAGCCCCACTCCACAAAGGGGGCAGTAAAGCAACAGCAAAGAACTACAGACCGATAGCACTAACATCCCATATCATAAAATCTTTGAAAGGGTCCTAAGAAGCAAGATCACCACCCATCTAGAAACCCATCAGTTACACAACCCAGGGCAACATGGGTTTAGAACAGGTCGCTCCTGTCTGTCTCAACTATTGGATCACTACGACAAGGTCCTAAATGCACTAGAAGATAAAAAGAATGCAGATGTAATATATACAGACTTTGCAAAAGCCTTCGACAAGTGTGACCATGGCGTAATAGCGCACAAAATGCGTGCTAAAGGGATAACAGGAAAAGTCGGTCGATGGATCTATAATTTCCTCACTAACAGAACACAGAGAGTAGTCGTCAACAGAGTAAAGTCCGAGGCAGCTACGGTGAAAAGCTCTGTTCCACAAGGCACAGTACTCGCTCCCATCTTGTTCCTCATCCTCATATCCGACATAGACAAGGATGTCAGCCACAGCACCGTGTCTTCCTTTGCAGATGACACCCGAATCTGCATGACAGTGTCTTCCATTGCAGACACTGCAAGGCTCCAGGCGGACATCAACCGAATCTTTCAGTGGGCTGCAGAAAACAATATGAAGTTCAACGATGAGAAATTTCAATTACTCAGATATGGTAAACACGAGGAAATTAAATCTTCATCAGAGTACAAAACAAATTCTGGCCACAAAATAGAGCGAAACACCAACGTCAAAGACCTGGGAGTGATCATGTCGGAGGAGCTCACCTTCAAGGACCATAACATTGTATCAATCGCATCTGCTAGAAAAATGACAGGATGGATAATGAGAACCTTCAAAACTAGGGAGGCCAAGCCCATGATGACACTCTTCAGGTCACTTGTTCTATCTAGGCTGGAATATTGCTGCACAGTAACAGCACCTTTCAAGGCAGGTGAAATTGCTGACCTAGAAAATGTACAGAGAACCTTCACGGCGTGCATAACGGAGATAAAACACCTCAATTACAGGGAGCGCTTGAGGTTCCTAAACCTGTATTCCCTGGAACGCAGGAGGGAGAGATACATGATTATATACACCTGGAAAATCCTAGAGGGATTAGTACCGAACTTGCACACGAAAATCACTCACTACGAAAGCAAAAGACTTGGCAGACGATGCACCATCCCCCCAATGAAAAGCAGGGGTGTCACTAGCACGTTAAGAGACCATACAATAAGTGTCAGGGGCCCGAGACTGTTCAACTGCCTCCCAGCACACATAAGGGGGATTACCAACAGATTCCTGGCAGTCTTCAAGCTGGCACTGGACAAGCACCTAAAGTCAGTTCCTGATCAGCCGGGCTGTGGCTCGTACGTTGGTTTGCGTGCAGCCAGCAGCAACAGCCTGGTTGATCAGGCTCTGATCCACCAGGAGGCCTGGTCACAGACCGGGCCGCGGGGGCGTTTACCCTCGGAACTCTCTCCAGGTAAACTCCAGGTGGAAGGAATAGATTCAGAAGTGTCACTGTTCGCTGATGATGTGAAACTGATGAGGAGAATACAAGTGGGCGAGGATCAGTTAAGATTACAAGGGGATCTGGACAAGCTACAAGTATGGTCCGACAAATGGCTCCTGGAGTTTAACCCCAGTAAGTGTAAGGTCATGAAGATTGGGGAAGGACACACAAGACCGCAGACGGAGTACAGGTTAGGAAACCAACAGCTGCAAACGTCAGTTAAAGAAAAGGATCTTGGGGTAAGCATTATAACAAACATGTCCCCTGAGGCACACATCAATCAAATAACTGCTGCAGCATATGGGAGATTGGCAAACCTGAGATTGGCGTTTAGACATCTGAGTAAGGAGTCATTCACGACATTATACACAGTGTACATAAGGCCTATACTGGAATATGCAGCGCCAGTATGGAACCCTCACTTAGTCAAACACGTCACGAAATTGGGGAAAGTGCAAAAATTTGCAACACGATTAGTCCCGGAACTGAGGGGTAAGTCTTATGAGGAGAGGTTAAGGGAACTTAACCTGATGACACTAGAGGATAGGAGGGATAGAGGGGACATGATAAGAACGTATAAAATACTAAGAGGCATTGACAAGGTGGACAAGGATCGAATGTTTCAGAGATGGGATACAGAAACAAGGGGACACAATTGGAAACTGAAAACCCAGATGAGTCATAGGGATGTTAGGAAGTATTTCTTTAGTCTTAGAGTTGTCAGGAACTGGAATAATCTGGAGAGAGAAGTAGTGGAAGCAAGTTCTATAAATAGCTTTAAGAAGAGGTATGACAAATATCATGAAGCAGGGAGAGAGTGAATTAGTATCGACCAGTGAAGAGGCGGGGCTAGGAGCTATGACTCAACCCCTGCAACCACATATAGGTGAGTACACACACACACATCCTCAGACCGAAATTACAGTACATGTATACGTCAAGAATAACCCAAACAAAAGCTGTTTTATAAAGTTTTTAACTGCATCGAAACTGCACCTAAAGCTATTGTTTTTAATCACAATACAGACAATAAATGTAGACTAAAATATTCTTAGGTTTACTAATAAATTTCATCTTAAATTTCCCATTGTAAATGGAGAAAGACAAAATCACCCCGTTCATCTACAGCATAAAGTTTCTGGTGTACTTAATTAAGCTTAATGAAGCATTAATGTTATTAATAATAATTATTAGTATAACTCTAGGCATAACCGCTGGAGTATCATCCCACCGCAGTTCCCTGGCGATGAAACTCAAAATATTAAGAGAAATCTTAACATTTTTTATTTTTATTTTTGACTTGCCAACTTTGTGTAAAACGATGTTGTTAGAAATTTAAAAAACGTATATTACAAAACCCTCATAGTTTATGGGACACAGGTGTTTCTTAGTTTTCTTGGCAAATAGACTTACTCGACCACTTCAGTTCTCACAGATGTTCTCCTGTCATATCACATTAACTTACTTTCGCTCTCGGTCCTGTGAGGAGCACACAGGAAAGAGCCTTAATGCCCGACCTGTAATTTGAATTGCGCTTCAACGCCTAGTTCGAGACGTCAGTGTGGAAGTATTGAAGACTCATTGAAGCGATTCGTGGATCTCCGGAACTAAGCTAGAATTCGCAGAAGAGTGATCATGACCTCGTGGGGTTACTCGTGTGTTGTATAAGTTGAGGAAGTGTCGTACATAAGGATTTCTGTGACATTCAGATACAACGACCGCTCATCGTAATCATATGACTAAGACCCGCGTCAGGAAACACTTGTTCTGTTTCCTGATGAACCCTCACCTAACCTAGCTCATCATCTATCAAGACAGAAGTGAATGGTTGTCTTGAGCTGGTCTCAGTGACGCTACTCGGAACCCTCAGGAAGACGAGATCTGAGGCTCATAAGTCCATTCTCCCACCTTCTTCAATAGACTGCAACCCATAATCTTGTGCAAGGTACGTAGAGACCTAACATTAGCAAAGTGGTACTGATTCAAAATTAATGGGAATCAGTCCCAGAGCTGGTCAAGTGAGTCAACTGCCAGCATCAAGAACTCACGTGGTCAGCCCTATGCCCCATCACGTGATCAGCCCTATGCCCCATCACGTGATCAGCCCTATGCCCCATCACGTGATCAGCCCTATGCCCCATCACGTGATCAGCCCTATGCTCCAGTGATTGTGCTGGATATCTCTGCCTGGTAACGGAGCAGGTAGCAGGTGTCATCAAGGATATCAGAGTGGTAAGTAGCCAGTGTCCAGTATATTCAGTACTAACAGCCCTGTCGGAGGGAGGTGCCGACATGCTCAAGGTAGGTATGGGATGGCTGGTACCAAGAGTGGACTCGACTAACGAGGTAATAGTTTGAAGGGTGTCAGTCAGGTAAGACGAGTCCCTTGTTCCTACAGGTTAGAGCTTCCACTTGCTCCGTGACTTACTGTAGGTTAATTATAAGTAAATCTGAATTAATAATGTATCCATATATTGTTTGGTTAAGATAATGTTTACTTGTCCTAAAGTGTTTGTAACTTTAAATGTTTATTTTATCTTTGTTCGTGTTGAAAACAAATTATTGCTAAAAGTGCTGAGTGATTTGTATGGTCAAAGTTCTCAGTAAATATCACAGAAACTATTGTCATACTAACATTGCTAGTACTGCTGAAGCTACTGCTACAGCTGCTACTGCTGCTACTGCTGCTACTGCTGCTACAGCTGCTACAGCTGCTACAGCTGCTACTGCTGCTACTGCTGCTACTGCTGCTACTGCTGCTACTGCTGCTACTGCTGCTACTGCTGCTACTGCTGCTACTGCTGCTACAGCTGCTACTGCTGCTACTGCTGCTACTGCTGCTACAGCTGCTACTGCTGCTACTGCTGCTACTGCTGCTACAGCTGCTACAGCTGCTACAGCTGCTACTGCTGCTACTGCTGCTACTGCTGCTACTGCTGCTACTGCTGCTACTGCTGCTACTGCTGCTACAGCTGCTACTGCTGCTACTGCTGCTACTGCTGCTACAGCTGCTACTGCTGCTACTGCTGCTACTGCTGCTACAGCTGCTACTGCTGCTACTGCTGCTACTGCTGCTACAGCTGCTACTGCTGCTACTGCTGCTACTGCTGCTACAGCTGCTACTGCTGCTACTGCTGCTACTGCTGCTACAGCTGCTACTGCTGCTACTGCTGCTACTGCTGCTACAGCTGCTACTGCTGCTACTGCTGCTACTGCTGCTACTGCTGCTACAGCTGCTACTGCTGCTACTGCTGCTACTGCTGCTACAGCTGCTACTGCTGCTACTGCTGCTACAGCTGCTACTGCTGCTACAGCTGCTACAGCTGCTACTGCTGCTACAGCTGCTACTGCTGCTACTGCTGCTACTGCTGCTACTGCTGCTGCTACTGCTGCTACAGCTGCTACTGCTGCTACAGCTGCTACTGCTGCTACTGCTGCTACTGCTGCTACTGCTGCTACAGCTGCTACTGCTGCTACAGCTGCTACTGCTGCTACTGCTGCTGCTACTGCTGCTACTGCTGCTACTGCTTCTATTTCTACAACAGCCATTACTGCTACTACAATGGTTATTTTTGCTACTACTGCTACAACACCTGTTACTGCTACTATTACTACTGATGCTACTACTACTACCACTACTGCTACCACTACTGCTACAGCAGCTATTACTACTGCTACTGCT
The DNA here is from genome assembly GCF_038502225.1 of Cherax quadricarinatus. NCBI lineage: Eukaryota > Metazoa > Arthropoda > Malacostraca > Decapoda > Parastacidae > Cherax > Cherax quadricarinatus. The sequence goes on along the minus strand of NC_091310.1, from coordinate 24,916,384 downwards.
ATTACAACAGCTATTACTGCTGCTACCACTACTGCTACTACGACTACTGCTACTACTACTGCTACTACTACTGCTACTTCTACTACTGCTACTACTACTACTACTATAACAACTACTAATGCTACTACTACTACTACTACTACAGCTATTACTCATACTATTACTGCTACTACTACTACTACTACTACTATTACAGCTATTACTGTTACTACTACTACTAGCGCTACTACTATTGGTACTACTACTACTACTACAGCTATTACTCATACTATCACTACTACTACTGCTGCTACTACTACTACAGCTATTACTATTACAGCTATTACTGTTACTACTACTACTACTAGCGCTACTACTATTGGTACTACTACTGCTGCTGCTACTACTACTACTACAGCTATTACTCATACTACTATTACTACTACTACTACTACTACTACTGCTACTACTACTACTACTGCTACTACTACTACTACAGCTATTACTCATACTACTACTACTACCTCCATATATTGTTAGCTGGAAAGCAAGAAAGTAAACCCTCTACTTAAAACAACAGTTGTGTATCAAACAGTTTAGATATTTTAGAAGCCACTCTGGCTATGTTACAAGTCTGTGAAATAATGATATAAATTTTCTGGTATAATTTATACAAAAAAGCGAGTTTCTAATTTTTGTGAAAACATAAATGACATTATTTTTCAGAGATGCAATTGTACATAATTAATATTCTGGGATAATTGTTAAACATCTACTCTTCTGGAATATTTAATTATATATTTGTTAATGATTCCGGTGACCATCGCCCCAGCGGCTCGGGTCCAGATAAGCTGTTTGAACTGAAAAAGAAATACTACAGGCTGATAATGTTGCAGGCTGGCAATGTTACAGGCTGATAATACAGGCTGGTAATATTACAAGCTGATAATACTGCAGGCTGGTAATATTCCAGGTTGGCAATATTACAGGCTGGTGATGTTACAGACTGATAATACTACAGGCTGGTAATATTCTAGGCTGGTAATAATACAGAAGTGTTGGTCCTTCCCTCCCACCATCACATCACTGATTACGTTCCAGTCTCCTTCCCTCCTCTCCTGAAGTTTGTAGACAACAGTTAAGACTGACGTACTTCCACACTATGCATGAACCCAGTCTTGTGTGATGGAATATAACAAGGTAAGATTTCTACCTATTGTCCACACTATGTATGAATCATATAAAAGCTGGTGCCAGCACACTGCTGATGTATTCAATTTTACTAAATAAATAACCAAATCGGATTACAGGCAGACGCAACACGGATCATAATATTAAACAAATTACCTGATAACAAACATCAGGGCTTCTTTATCCCCAAATTTGAGTGAAATAAAATGATCTATTTATACCTCGTATGAATTCATCTACGAACGAGTAATTTTAAGCAAATAACACAGGGTATATGCATTTCTTGGTGCATATACCCCATACCCTATGCCTGCCTGCCTCTAGATTCCATTTTCCAGTAGTCCATGGCATGGATCGTCTGTCTATTTTCGGGGTTTAAAGCTAAATTATTTTTTCATTCAGTTTTCGAGCCTCTGGTTTGGGTTTCTGATTAATGAAGTGGTAACGAGCGTCCGGTTACACCGTGTTGGTTCCTTGATGCTGTTAAACCCTCGGTTAACATCCAGCGCTTGACAATATGGTGTTATTAAATACGTAAAGTGAAGACAGAGTTCTTGTTATTCATAATTGTGGAAATGGTATATAATTTCGACAAATAGACGAATAAGACAAGTGGCATCAGTTGATAGAAACGTTTCGCTTACTCTGTAGGCTTCTTCAGTCAAATACAGAGGTAATAATGGTAGAATTACCGACAAAATGTTAGACTTTCCTGTTTTTCGAAACATCGGCGACATTTTCGTTTGCTTTCTCGCAATATTTGTTTGTTCGTTTTACTTGAGATCGCCTTATTCCATCGCTTGTGTAATTTATCTTTGGCACGATTCATGGGGATATTTGCCTTCGTGGGTGACTCACGCACAATTTTGTGTCAGTGGTGATAAGTAGAGACAGACTCTGTGTGGGATTTTGGGCGAGACGAGTACAATAAAATTAATGACATAAAAGGACCACTATGTGGATCACTACTCATCTTTGTTGATGACAGTTCAAAACACTTGCAGCCTCTAGCAGAGTTTTTCTTCAACGTTGGCTGTATACCCTCCATGACTGAAAAGTGGTGATTATAACTAGGGTTAATACGCGCCCTGCTGAAATATATTATCAGTATGTCAGGTATAACACCTGGAAGTCGAGGGCGACCCTTACCTTACCCTACCTTACGTCGACCCTAGGCACTGCAGTGCAATTAGGAGGATGTCCAGTAAAATAGCGACTTGGCTCATTTTAACGGGAGTTGGTCGGTGACGTTACAACGTCACTGAGACCCGCTATCGGTTGAGATGCGTAGTGACATTGGACGTCGTCACTCCTGTGGTCTACTTGCTACACGCAGCGCTGTATAGCCCTTGTGGCTTAGCGCTTCTTTTTGATAATAATAGTAATAATAATACTTGCTACACGTCGCCTGACAACTATAACTCTAAAAGTCCGCAATTATTCACAGCAGGAAAAGTGTCTTCAGTCTTCCTGGAGACTCGTATGCACATGAATACGGCCACAAATGTTTCTGCGTTCAATGCGATGTGGCCCGGCCGGGTAGCACCTGGTCGTTTTGTCACATATTCACTGGCTGAAATCAAACTGCAATCCGCCTGTTACAACTTCCGCTCTTCTTTTATGGGCGGTTACATGACCTAAAATTAGTTGGAAATTGCTACTCTGGTCTCAAAAGCATTTTGGTTGTTGATCAGTGTTATCTGCTGGCATGATATCTACAGGTGTGGATGCTGGCTATGATGATTCAGTTGAATTGAGAAGTGTGGATTGTTTGAGTTTATTTAAAGTGCCAGCTGAGAAAAATAATGCCCCTAGAATTATCAGTTTCGAGGCACATATTTTCGAATTTTTAATAGCCAAAGAAAACAAAAGTTTCCTCCGACAAACACATGTTCGTAAAATTCTGCAGACTCCCATCAGGAGGGAAGAGGTCTTGTGACGCCTCAGTCTGGCATATGTATCAGATCTAGGCTCAGGCAAAGTAATTTTGCTCAGTAAGAACACGTTAGGATTGGTGGACGTTACTTCTAATGAAGCTATATAGCATAATACACGACCTTAATTGATCTCTGCTGGTGCAAAAAGAAAGGGGCATGACCCCTCTCATGCTCACCAGTGTGGGAAAGTAGAGAGAGGGGTCTTAGCCCCCTTAAGAGAGATCGCTACCCCCTGAGAGGGGTCGACGCCCCCCGGGGGTTAGAGAAAATATCTCCGCAGGCTCCTCTGATAGGCTTCAATATTTGAACTCTGGTGTTTCCTGCCTAGAAGAAGGTTGGTGTATTTAATGCGAGTGCTGATGCCATTTTGCCACTTTTAATCTCGTTTTACTTTAATACATTATTTTGCCTTGATGCTGGCGAGGGAATCTTAGTCCAAGGAACTAGACTACCCCTTGTACTTGTGTCTAATTTGACTCCTGCAAGATTTACACATCCCTTTGATAAAAATATAACAATTGCTTAGGGCATCAATCTTCAATGGTTGACGCATCAACAGAAACGGATGAAACGTTTCATGGGTTAAGGTTGTGTAGGCACAAATTTTGTTGGATTCTGTGCAATAACTGGAGAATGCATCTTCCAGTCAGCTTTAAACGTTTAGTGTTGATGTGTTTTTTGGAGAGAACAATCTCTTGACGTCAGGTTATGTAAGTTATTATGTACCAACTTCATTAATTAAACAGATCTCGTGAATTGGAGAATGTCTCTTATGATCAGAAATAAGTCACCGAGTTTGACTTTATTTGGCTATCCTAAGTTCAATCAACTTAATGTTCTTCTGTGAGTCTATAACATCTGCCTTCAAGACCAGTGGTAAAAATTCGTATATTGTGTACACTAAGCCTACATAAAATTTACTTACATACTAATTAGTGTACTTTCTTCAGAGGTGGCCAGTCTTACTTAGAGAAGAGTTTGGATTAATTTTGGTTTGTGCTGGCTCCAATTTTTTTTTTTTGAAAGAAATTAGGAAATTTTAAATACTGCCTTTCAGTCAATAATTTCTGAGTGTCGCATCTGATCAGCTTCAACCGTTCCTTGTTGATAAATTGATAACGCAACTTCTGAGTGTTTTCAAGCTTAATATGCTTATGGTTTAGGATAATGATGTCTTTGGTCTCCTCGAAAGGTTTGAATTAGATTCTGGTCTGTGTGTCCTAATTTACCATTTTCATTAATGAAATTTGACTATTAGTTTCCATATGATGACTTGTGAACGCCTCTCCTGATTCCTTTCAAATCTTCAACGCTAATATTCAACTGCACTATCGACTTATGCCTCACTCTGCACTATTCCATTCGCGTCCATTGGTTTTCACAGCGGGGCGATCACACTGTGGTACCAGGTAAAGATATTTTTTTTAATTTCAGCAAATGCTGAGTAAAAATAGTAGCGTCACACTCGAAAATTAATGATTTGATCATTTCCAAAGCAGGAACGTGTTTCCAATTGTGTTGGTTCGTTCTTGTTACTGTGCCTCTTTACTCAGAGAGGGAGGGAGAGAGGGGTGAAGGACGGGCAGGGTTTGTAAAGGCAGGGGATGTTCTGTGAAGGCAGGGGAGGGGTTGTAAAGGTAGGAGAAAAGTTGTGAAGGGAGGAGAGGGGTTGTGAAGGCAAATAATGGGCTCTGAAGGCAGGAGGAGGATTTGAGAAGGTAGAAAATGGGTTGTGAACGCATAGGATAGAGTCTGCATGCACGGGACGGGTTGGGAAGACAAGGGAAAGATGGGACGTGAAGACAAAGAGTTACGCTGAAAGTAGGAAGCCTCATAGAAGAAGCAAGACATCATGAGGGTCTGCACCACCGTGTACTGACCTGAGGCATCATGAGAGTCTCTACCACCGTGTACTGACCTAAGACATCATGAGGGTCTGCACCACCGTGTACTGACCTAAGACATCATGAGGGTCTGCACCACCGTGTACTGGCCTGAGGCATCATGAGGGTCTCCACCACCGTGTACTGACCTGAGACATCATGAGGGTCTCTACCACCGTGTACTGACCTAAGACATCATGAGGGTCTGCACCACCGTGTACTGACCTGAGGCATCATGAGGGTCTGCACCACCGTGTACTGACCTAAGACATCATGAGGGTCTGCACCACCGTGTACTAACCTAAGACATCATGAGGGTCTGCACCACCGTGTACTGACCTGAGGCATCATGAGACTCTGTACCACCGTGTACTGACCTAAGACATCATGAGGGTCTGCACCACCGTGTACTGACCTGAGGCATCATCAGGGTCTCACCACCGTGTACTAACCTGGGGCATCATGAGGGTCTGCACCACCGTGTAATGACCTGGGGCATCATCAGGGTCTGCACCACCGTGTACTGACCTGGGACATCATCAGGGTCTGCACCACCGTGTACTGACCTGGGGCATCATCAGGGTCTGCACCACCGTGTACTGACCTGAGGCATCATGAGACTCTGTACCACCGTGTACTGACCTAAGACATCATGAGGGTCTGCACCACCGTGTACTGACCTAAGACATCATGAGGGTCTGTACCACCGTGTACTGACCTGAGACATCATCAGGGTCTGCACCACCGTGTACTGACCTGGGGCATCATCAGGGTCTGCACCACCGTGTACTGACCTGGGACATCATCAGGGTCTGCACCACCGTGTACTGACCTGAGACATCATCAGGATCTGCACCACCGTGTACTGACCTGGGGCATCATCAGGGTCTGCACCACCGTGTACTGACCTGGGGCATCATCAGGGTCTGCACCACCGTGTACTGACCTGAGACATCATCAGGGTCTGCACCACCGTGTACTGACCTGGGGCATCATCAGGGTCTGCACCACCCTGTACTGACCTGGGGGATCATCGGGGTCTGCACCACCGTGTACTGACCTGGGGCATCATCAGGGTCTGCACCACCCTGTACTGACCTGGGGCATCATCAGGGTCTGCACCACCCTGTACTGACCTGGGGCATCATCAGGGTCTGCACCACCGTGTACTGACCTGAGACATCATCAGGGTCTGCACCACCGTGTACTGACCTGGGGCATCATCAGGGTCTGCACCACCGTGTACTGACCTGGGGCATCATCAGGGTCTGCACCACCGTGTACTGACCTGGGGCATCATGAGGGTCTGCACCACCGTGTACTAACCTGAGACATCATCAGGGTCTGCACCACCGTGTACTGACCTGGGGCATAATGAGGGTCTGCACCGTGTACTGACCTGGAGCATCATCAGGTTCTGCACCACCGTGTACTGACATGAGGCATCATCAGGGTCTGCACCGTGTACTGACCTGGAGCATCATCAGGGTCTGCACCAACGTGTACTGACTTGAGGCATCATCAGGGTCTGCACCACCGTGTACTGACCTGGGACATCATCAGGGTCTGCACCACCGTGTACTGACCTGGGGCATCATGAGGGTCTGCACCACCGTGTACTGACCTGGGGCATCATGAGGGTCTGCACCACCGTGTACTGACCTGGGACATCATCAGGGTCTGCACCACCGTGTACTGACCTGGGGCATCATGAGGGTCTGCACCACCGTGTACTGACCTGGGGCATCATGAGGGTCTGCACCACCGTGTACTGACCTTGAGCATCATCAGGGTCTGCACCACCGTGTACTGACCTGAGGCATCATCAGGGTCTGCACCACCGTGTACTGACCTGAGGCATCATCAGGGTCTGCACCACCGTGTACTGACCTGAGGCATCATCAGGGTCTGCACCACCGTGTACTGACCTGAGGCATCATCAGGGTCTGCACCACCGTGTACTGACCTGAGGCATCATCAGGGTCTGCACCACCGTGTACTGACCTGGGGCATCATCAGGGTCTGCACCACCGTTTACTGACCTGAGGCATCATCAGGGTCTGCAACACCGTGTACTGACCTGGGGCATCATCAGGGTCTGCACCACCGTGTACTGACCTGGGACATCTTCAGCGTCTGCACCACCGTGTACTGACCTGAGGCATCATCAGGGTCTGCACCACCGTGTACTGACCTGGGGCATCATCAGGGTCTGCACCACCGTGTACTGACCTGGGACATCATCAGGGTCTGCACCACCGTGTACTGACCTGGGGCATCATCAGGGTCTGCACCACCGTGTACTGACCTGGGACATCATCAGGGTCTGCACCACCGTGTACTGACCTGGGGCATCATCAGGGTCTGCACCACCGTGTACTGACCTGGGGCATCATCAGGGTCTGCACCACCGTGTACTGACCTGGGGCATCATCAGGGTCTGCACCACCGTGTACTGACCTGAGGCATCATCAGGGTCTGCACCACCGTGTACTGACCTGGGACATCTTCAGCGTCTGCACCACCGTGTACTGACCTGAGGCATCATCAGGGTCTGCACCACCGTGTACTGACCTGGGGCATCATCAGGGTCTGCACAACCGTGTACTGACCTGGGACATCTTCAGCGTCTGCACCACCGTGTACTGACCTGAGGCATCATCAGGGTCTGCACCACCGTGTACTGACCTGGGGCATCATCAGGGTCTGCACCACCGTGTACTGACCTGAGGCATCATCAGGGTCTGCACAACCGTGTACTGACCTGGGACATCATCAGGGTCTGCACAACCGTGTACTGACCTGGGGCATCATGAGGGTCTGCACAACCGTGTACTGACCTGGGACATCATCAGGGTCTGCACCACCGTGTACTGACCTGGGGCATCATGAGGGTCTGCACCGTGTACTGACCTGGAGCATCATCAGGTTCTGCACCACCGTGTACTGACCTGGGGCATCATCAGGGTCTGCACCACCGTGTACTGACCTGGGGCATCATCAGGGTCTGCACCACCGTGTACTGACCTGGGGCATCATCAGGGTCTGCACCACCGTGTACTGACCTGGGAGCAACAATAACAACTCAACGATAAGTATTATGGTAGCGAGAATACAGAGTCAGGCCGAAATATTACATCTTCCTGGTCAATTTTCCAGACAGAGGATTTATATATTGACCAGAGAGCAATAAAATTGCGTGCTGGCCTATATTTATAACATATATATAAAGTATATACATATAAACTATATATACCCGTTATCTCTTGAAGCATTGTATTGTTAAATAAAAAATAATCTACCACCGATAAAATATTTGCTAAACTGAATGTAAATTGTAGCTGCACGAGTGTTTGTGTACCAGCTGCATTGTAGCTAGGGTGCACCAGCTGCATTGGAGCTAGGGTGCACCAGCTGTGTTGGAGCTAGGGTGCACCAGCTGTGTTGCAGCTAGACTGCACCAGCTGTGTTGGAGCTAGGTTGCACCAGCTGTGTTGGAGCTAGGCTGCACCAGCTGTGTTGGAGCTAGGGTGCACCAGCTGTGTTGGAGCTAGGGTGCACCAGCTGTGTTGGAGCTAGGGTGCACCAGCTGTGTTGGAGCTAGGGTGCACCAGCTGTGTTGGAGCTAGGCTGCACCAGCTGTGTTGGAGCTAGGCTGTACCATTTGTGTTGGAGCTAGGCTGCACAAGCTGTGTTGGAGCTAGGCTGCACCAGCTGTGTTGGAGCTAGGCTGCACCAGCTGTGTTGGAGCTAGACTGCACCAGCTGTGTTGGAGCTAGGCTGCACCAGCTGTGTTGGAGCTAGGTTGCACCAGCTGTGTTGGAGCTAGGGTGCAGCAGCTGAGTTGGAGCTAGGCTGCACCAGCTGTGTTGGAGCTAGGCTGCACCACCTGTGTTGGAGCTAGGGTGCAGCAGCTGAGTTGGAGCTAGGCTGCACCAGCTGTGTTGGAGCTAGGCTGCACCACCTGTGTTGGAGCTAGGGTGCAGCAGCTGAGTTGGAGCTAGGTTGCACCAGCTGTGTTGGAGCTAGGCTGCACCACCTGTGTTGGAGCTAGGGTGCAGCAGCTGTGTTGGAGCTAGGCTGCACCAGCTGTGTTGGAGCTAGGCTGCACCAGCTGTGTTGGAGCTAGGCTGCACCAGCTGTGTTGGAGCTAGGCTGCACCAGCTGGTGCACCCTAGAGACTTGAAGTCACAAGGTAATTATAACTGAAACCTATTATGTTCAAAGATAAATATTGTAAAAGCTTAATAATAATAAAAATAATAATAATAATATTAATGTCGATAGTATTACTATTAGTTCAATTATTATTATTATTATTATTATTATTATTATTAAGCGCCAAGCCAGTGTTGTTCCGTCTAGCACGTTGTAAACACTTCCTCGCTACAGGTCGGGGCCAGGAGCTGCGACTCAGTCCCTGCAACCACAGACAGGTGAGCACAGGGTAGACTAAACCTGCTTCACTCAGTCATCATCTCCCACACACCTGAGAGAAGGCAGCACTGTGATGCACGACTCAACGTGTATATCAGTTAATGAATACATAAATCCTGTGGCTTCCTTCTTGGCCAGAGACGAGGGGGATTTGACCCACAGTGCCGGGCTAAGACGGAGGATCCCACGGGCCTTACTCACGCTCCAACCCAACATGAAACAGAGGATTAGATCCTCCGGTGTAGCCTTTCTCTGTAAGAGCCCCAGATGATGCAGTATCGTGGGGCCTTCTGGCGTCTTCTAAGGGATTATGCTGCCACGGGAACCCAACTGGTGTACTATTATACAGTGCAATACAGAATATGGAATTATGACTGTAAGTCGACAATGGTTAGTAAGTAGACAGACGCCTATATCAAAGAATCCTTTATTTATACAAAATTTATTTGCTATTGTAAGATCTTTCTAATATAATTTGAAGGTTGATGGCTTTTATCTTATCCTATCGTCTTAATTATTAGTTGAGAGTTGAAGGGAGATTTGAATTTAATTCTAAAGCAAGAAACAATGGACCAATGCAACATCCATGTTGCAACAGGGAACAGGGTAATGATGCATATTTGTTGCAACAGGGAACAGAGAAATGAAGCATCCTTGTTACAATATAGAGCACAAGTTGAATATAACACCCTCGGCTTCACATAACATCTCTCAGCTTTAAGTAACATCTTTCAGCATTATTTGACGTCCGTTTTTACCCATCAACTCCATCCTCAGCCTGACCCCCTCCCCCCACTTCTCATCCTCCGATCACAGCCATGCCAACACAGCAGGCACGGGTTAGAGCAGAGCAGAGCAGAGCCTTTCGTATGTCGTTTTGGTGCCTACCACTCCCCGTCTGACCGTAACTTAAGCTGTGGAGCACTGTGAACGCAGATCGAACACTGCAAATCCTCCACACAATGCTCCGGTGGTGGGATTAGCTCCGGCTCTTTCACTTCCTCTCTCCTCATGTTCTGTCTCTACCTGCCACTCAACCCTCAAGAGTCCTTACCTGAGACTGAGTCTAGTCAAGTCTATAAACCATCTCTCAGATTTATAAAACGTGTCTTAGCTGTATACAACGTCTCTCGTCTTCGTATAACATATCTCAGCTTTACATAACATCTCTCAGCTTTATATAGCATCTGTAAGCTTTATATAACATCTCTCAGCATCACATAACATCTCTCAGCATCACATAACTTCTCTCAGCTTTATATAACATCTCTCAGATATATATAAAACGTCTCTTAGCTTTATAGAACATCTCTCAGCTTTGTATAAATTCTTTCAGGTTTATTTAACTTCACTTAAATTTTTATAACATCTCTCACCTGTATATAAGACTACACAAATAACCCCACACATAGAAGAATGAAACTTTTGACGACATTTCGGTTCGACTTGGAGCATTAACTTGTCACACAGAAGCGAGAAGGGCAGAGAGCCAGTAAATATACGAGAGACGGGGGAGAGGGTGAAGGAGAGGAGGAAATATAATGGGAAAAGTAGTGGAAGAGGCTGCTGGAAGAAGTAGTGGAAGAGACTGCTGGAAGAAGTAGTGGAAGAGGCTGCTGGAAGTAGTGGAAGAGGTTGCTGGAAGAAGTAGTGGAAGAGGCTGATGGAAGAAGTAGTGGAAGAGGCTGCTGGAATAAATAATAGTAGTAGCAGGAAGTGCAAGAGTGGCAGAGGTGGTAATAAGAAGAGAACAGTGGTAGGGACACAAGAGTAAGAGAGTGGAGTGAGGCAACAATAGTAGTAGACGTAGACAAAGGGTGAGAAAGAAAAAATGGAAGGTGTACTGCGGCGGGACCAAAAACAGAGAATAAAAAAAAAATAGGACAGAACCCACCTGGGCAGAAGAAAGGAAAGGCAAAGAAAATATTGGAAAGGAGAAGAGGTGAGGAGAGGAGGAGATAAATATCAGGTCAAGTCACGAGTGTTCTGAAGTTTGGAACACTTGACAATGTAATGACACAAGGAAAGCATTTACAGAGACAAAGCCACGACTAAGATTCATATTAGGAAAGTTGTGTATAAGGAATGCTTTAACAAGACGGCGTCTGTGAAAGACAGAAGAAGGATAGACAGTTTTGGCAGTGTTATATAACCTCGTTATAGACTAACACAGATCTCTCCTTAAACTCATCCTCTAGATTTTTAACTGGGATTTTTTTGTTTGTAATCTGCTAGTGTAAGACCAAACCTGTTGTTTTGTGTTTTCTTGCTGAGTGTCTTTCCCTGTCACTTTATAGCTCTTTTATTCCCTTCTATGTTGCAATAACAAAATCTGACACTTCAGTAGCTCTTTTATTCCTTTCTATGTTGCAATAACAAAATCTGACACTTCAGTGGCTCTTTTATTCCCTTCTATGTTGCAATAACAAAATTTAACACTTCAGTAGCTCTTTTATTCCCTTCTATGTTGCAGTAACAAAATCTGACACTTCAGTAGCTCTTTTATTCCCTTCTATGTTGCAATAACAAAATCTGACACTTCAATAGCTCTTTTATTCCCTTCTATGTTGCAATAACAAAATCTGACACTTCAGTAGCTCTTTTATTCCCTTCTGTGTTGCAATAACAAAATCTGACACTTCAGTAGCTCTTTTATTCCCTTCTATGTTGCAATAACAAAATCTGACACTTCAATAGCTCTTTTATTCCCTTCTATGTTGCAATAACAAAATCTGACACTTCAATAGCTCTTTTATTCCCTTCTATGTTGCAATAACAAAATCTGACACTTCAGTAGCTCTTTTATTCCCTTCTATGTTGCAATAACAAAATCTGACACTTCAGTAGCTCTTTTATTCCCTTCTATGTTGCAATAACAAAATCTGACACTTCAATAGCTCTTTTATTCCCTTCTATGTTGCAATAACAAAATCTGACACTTCAGTAGCTCTTTTATTCCCTTCTATGTTGCAATAACAAAATCTGACACTTCAGTAGCTCTTTTATTCCCTTCTAGGTTGCAATAACAAACTCAAGAGTATATATTAGAGTTATTTAAATTTATTTTGCACTATTAATTATATATTACATCAAAAATTGCATTTTAATTTCAGTGTAAATTATTTACATTATTTCAAGTGGAAATTACGTATTACAAAATGTGGACATTCTCAGTTTTTACACAACGTGAGGCAGCAACAGCCAAATTGCTCACTTGAAGGGATGTATAAAATTAGCAAAATAAGTAAAATATAAAAACTTTTCTAAAAGTATTAGTTCGTAACTATCTTCGGAAAAAACTATGATAGTAATTAGTATTAACCAACAAATCTAAAAAAATCAGTTTTAAGTTTAATTGCTGCTCAACATGTGGACATAACGTGTTTAAAAAAGTTCTTCACAGGAAGCTTGTGTGTTCTTACAAGCTGGGGGAAGCTTGTGTGTTCTTACAAGCTGGGGGAAGCTTGTGTGTTCTTACAAGCTGGGGGAAGCTTGTGTGTTCTTACAAGCTGGGGGAAGCTTGTGTGTTCTTACAAGCTGGGGGAAGCTTGTGTGTTCTTACAAGCTGGGGAAGCTTGTGTGTTCTTACAAGCTGGGGAAGCTTGTGTGTTCTTACAAGCTGGGGGAAGCTTGTGTGTTCTTACAAGCTGGGGGAAGCTTGTGTGTTCTTACAAGCTGGGGGAAGCTTGTGTGTTCTTACAAGCTGGGGGAAGCTTGTGTGTTCTTACAAGCTGGGGAAGCTTGTGTGTTCTTACAAGCTGGGAAGCTTGTGTGTTCTTACAAGCTGGGGAAGCTTGTGTGTTCTTACAAGCTGGGGGAAGCTTGTGTGTTCTTACAAGCTGGGGAAGCTTGTGTGTTCTTACAAGCTGGGGGAAGCTTGTGTGTTCTTACAAGCTGGGGAAGCATGTGTGTTCTTACAAGCTGGGAAAGCTTGTGTGTTCTTACAAGCTGGGGAAGCTTGTGTGTTCTTACAAGCTGGGGAAGCTTGTGTGTTCTTACAAGCTGGGGGAAGCTTGTGTGTTCTTACAAGCTGGGGGAAGCTTGTGTGTTCTTACAAGCTGGGGGAAGCTTGTGTGTTCTTACAAGCTGGGAAAGCTTGTGTGTTCTTACAAGCTGGGGGAAGCTTGTGTGTTCTTACAAGCTGGGGGAAGCTTGTGTGTTCTTACAAGCTGGGGGAAGCTTGTGTGTTCTTACAAGCTGGGGAAGCTTGTGTGTTCTTACAAGCTGGGGAAGCTTGTGTGTTCTTACAAGCTGGGGGAAGCTTGTGTGTTCTTACAAGCTGGGGGAAGCTTGTGTGTTCTTACAAGCTGGGAAAGCTTGTGTGTTCTTACAAGCTGGGGGAAGCTTGTGTGTTCTTACAAGCTGGGGGAAGCTTGTGTGTTCTTACAAGCTGGGGGAAGCTTGTGTGTTCTTACAAGCTGGGGAAGCTTGTGTGTTCTTACAAGCTGGGGAAGCTTGTGTGTTCTTACAAGCTGG
>NC_091310.1:24857481-24897481 GCF_038502225.1 Cherax quadricarinatus | reverse complement strand
AAGATGTTCCAGTGATGTGACACAGAAACAAAGAGTCACAGCTGGAAGTTGAAGACTCAGATGAGTCACAGGGATGTTAGGAAGTATTTCTTCAGTTTGTCAGGAAGTGGAACGACTTGGAGAGCGATGTAGTGGAGGCAGGATCCATACATATGTAGCTTTAAGAAGAGATACGATAAAACTTATGGAGCAGGGAGAGAGTCCACTCGGTAGCGGGAGCTGGAGCTGAGGAACTGTGTGAACCACTAGCAGCGATCTTCCACAACCGACTGAAAAAGGGCAACTGCCAGACGTCTGTAAAGCAGCGAATATAGCCCCTGTATTTATAAAAAGGGGACAGACAGCTGGCACTGAATACAAACCACTGTCACCAATATGCATAGTGTGTAAGGTTATGGAGAAGACTTTTAGAAGAAGAGTAGTGGAGCACCTGGAAAGGAGTAGACTCATAAACAACAATAAACATGGTTTTGGAGATAAATCTGCTGGATTTCTATGATAATGCAAAGAAAGTTAAGCAGAGGAGAGAGAGAGAGAGAGAGAGAGAGAGAGAGAGAGAGAGAGAGAGAGAGAGAGAGAGAGAGAGAGAGAGAGAGGGATGGGTGGAAAGTATATTTTTGAATTGCAAAATGGCGTTCGATACAGTACGCTACAAGAGACACAAGAAACTGGCACAGAACTAGAGCAGCAGCAGGAATTGCAGGCGAAGCACTGAAGTGGATTAATGAATACTAAACGGGAAGGAAGCAACGAGTTACCGCCAGAGAGGAGGTGTATAAATGGGTGAGTGTGACGAGTGGGATTCCTCAAAGGTCAGTACTAGGAGCAATGCTGTTTCCTGTGTATGTAAATGACATGACTGAGGAAATGGAGTTAGAGGTGACCCTGTTTGCAAATGAGAAACTAATGGGGAGAATACAAACAGAAGTTGATCAGGAATGACTACAAATGGAACTGAACTTGCTGCATAATTGGTTAGATATGTGGCTTCTGGAATTTAACCCTAGCAAATGCAAGGTTATGAAAATCGGAGAAGGGCAAAGACATCTAATAACTGTGTACAGGACTGGAAGATAAAGGCTGCAAACCTTCTTGGAAGAGCACCTCAGGGTGAGCATAGTTCCGAGCATATCCCCTGAGGCGCACATCTGCCAAATAACTGTTGCAGCAAACTCGAGACTGGCAAATTTAAAGGTAGCTTTCAAGAATATGAACAGTGGCATTTGTCAGACCCATCTTGGAGTAAAAGAGTCAATATACAACCCTTATCTGGAAAAGTATATAAAGAAGCTGAAAAAAGTGCCAAGTTTTGTAAGAAAACTAGTTCCCCAGTATATTGTATGCTACTATTATGTCTCTCCTTATTCACCTTTCCTTTAATGTCACCAGGTTCTGTTCCATTAGCCTCTTCTCATAGTTCATACCCATTAACACTGGGACCAATCTCGTTACTTACCTCTGCATTTTCTCCTGTCTCTTAATGTGCTTTATCCGGTGTGGGTTCTATGTTGGAGCTGTGTACTCCAAGATGGGCTTGGGCAAGTTTTTGTCCGCAGATGTCACGAGGCCACAAGTCCAGCACTTCATACAGTCGTATACTTGCATTTGTATTTACTGTTTGAAATAAATGAACTAGAATACGATTTTCTTTAAGCTTTTTGTGATTTAATTATTATTAGGAAGCGGTAAAACGTTATATTCGTGCGCTTTATATTCTCCTTTCAAAGTTTGGTCGTCTTGGCCAATTTCATAATTCAGTGGTGTGGGCCACATACACAAAAATGGCTGGATATAACAGCGCTACAACGTTCTTGATAAGACAACACAGCGACCTGCTAAAAAAAAAAGAGTTGAGCAACAGTTCTATCTTGGAAAAATCTGCTCGTGGGTTTAGTATTCACAGGAAAATGCTCATTACCATGTAAACGAGGCTCTTTCTTCCTCTGTTTAAAAGATGCACGCCCGACCAAATTATGCAGATGAGCCAGGATGCAAGGTAAAGAAGTGAGTCGAGCTGCTTCCTGGCCTTGTACACCATGATGAAGTCATTTGTAGTGGCCACAATTAACGCTGATGGCTCCTCAAGTAAATACAGAAGCAGAGCGCACTCGGCTATCCCCAGAGGCATCCTGTGCGCTCACACTCACATCGTATGACCTACTTCATACAGTGTTAAAATGAAAATATGAAGAGAAGTATTTTACGTCTGTCAGTTAGAAGTTAAGGCGGGGGACCAGGAGCTTGACCTTATTTTTGACACATACAGATACAAAAACATATTACACAAGTACGTGCTCAAAATTTTCAAATATAAATACCGCAAAACGGTTTACAAAATTGATACATATACACATTTAATTACACACATGAAATACTAAGGAAGAACTGTCTTACAACTTAACAGTCAATCAACTCACAGACATGGCCTTAGAATAAAGTGATATATGTACCTTAATAAAGCTGACAACCGACACTCGCCGCTGTCACAAAATCCTACCCAAAGTGAAACAACCAATATTTTTTCCAGGAAACCGCTGAAATGAAGAGCTACTGGATGCAATGTCTCATTTCGTGTGCTGCAGCGGTGAGCACACAACAGATTTATCCTTCATCGAGATTTTTACTTAGATGGTAAAGAGAAGAGTGTTGGAGAGGTCGGTAACCTCTCCTTTCTTGAGATCAGTGAGAGAGGAGACAGTGTTGGAGAAGTCAGTAGCCTCTCCTTCCTGGAGATCAATGGGGAAGAGAAGACAGTGTTGGAGAGGTCGGTAACCTCTCCTTCCTTGATTAGATTTTTTTAGATTTTGCCACCGAAGTGGCTAGTTTATTGTGTACCCAATATCCATCCTGTGGACGGTAGCGCAAGAGCATATGGATACACAAAAGGCCTAGGAACTAGGCCCCAAAAGGCTTAACAGGTGTACATTTGGATTTAAATCTACAGTTCACATATCTGTTACAAGCAAATTTAGGAAATTCGTTTAGTATATCTGGTACCTTATTTTCATTAATAAGATATATTGACATGTCACATAGATTATTATACTATCTCTGTATCCCTCAATAAGTGGACAAGTAGTGACACAGTGTTCAAGACAGTGACCATATGGCTGACTACAAAATTTGCATTTGGTTTGATCATCATCTGTGTGTCTCCCAAAATGCTAGAAGTACTTGTAACCAAGCCTAAGCCTGGCCACTATAATATCAATCTACTCACATTGCAAGTTGCTCCATAAACTTAACTACGTTCATGTTATCATAGTGGGTTATAGATCTACTCAAGCTTCTAACTGCATTTCTATAACATTCATTTTCATTATTTACTTCTCCCCTAATATTATTCCTAATGCTAGACACAGATATACCAAAGTTATATTCTACATTCTCCTTCTGGGTACTCTTCTTGGCTAACATATCAACTTTATCATGAAGGAGTAATCCAATGTGTGATGGGATCCATACCAATTGTACATTAATTCCATTTTCCCGGATTTTTGAGTATCTATACCTGGCTTCTCCAATGATCATGTTGTTGGAGTCATTATATGAATCAAGAGCCTTCATTGATGACATAGAATCAGTAATGATGATAGAGTTAATGCTCAGTGTCATAAGTTAGCTTTAGCGCCATTAGGATTGCAAACAATTCAGTTTGCAGTGTAGACGCCTAGTTGCAGCATATGCAGGGAGAAGAAGCTTGTATACTGGAGGTAATTAGGCAACTCACGTCTACCAATGAGGCAACTTACGTATAACAATGAAAGAACCTGCATCTGGCAATTAGGTAATTTACGTATGACAGACAACTTACGGTTGGCAATGAGATAACTTACGTTTGTCAATTAGATAACTTACGCCTGATGACAATAAGGTAATTTACGTCTGGCAGCAGTGACGGCTCGTGTATAGGCACTGCGAAACTGCAGCACCCGCTATTTTCACTCGATGAGTCGATATTATCGATAACATTCAATATAATGAGTCTTTTTTTCTTTAATTCTTTCTCTATACTTGTACTACAAGTATAAAGAAAGAATTAAAGAAAAAACTCATTATATTGAATGCCATCGATAATATCGAGTGAAAATAAGGGGTGCTGCAGTTCCACAGTGCCTAATTATACGCGAACCGCCACTGTCTGGCAGTGAGGCAACTTATGTCTGACAATGAGGTAAGTTACATCTGGGAATGAAGCAATTTACGTCTGGCAATGAAGCAATTTACATCTGGCAGTGAAGCAACTTACGTCTGGCAATGAAGCAATTTACGTCTGGCAATGAAGCAACTTACGTCTGGCAATGAAGCAACTTACGTCTGGCAATGAAGCAACTTACATTTGGCAGTGAAGCAACTTATGTCTGGAAATGAAGTCACTTACGTCTGGCAATGAAGCAACTTACGTCTGGCAATGAAGCAACTTACATTTGGCAGTGAAGCAACTTATGTCTGGAAATGAAGTCACTTACGTCTGGCAATGAAGTCACTTACGTCTGGCAATGAAGCAACTTACGTCTGGCAATGAAGCAACTTACGTCTGGCAATGAAGCAACTTATGTCTGGAAATGAAGTCACGTCTGGCAATGAAGCAACTTACGTCTGGCAATGAAGCAACTTACATTTGGCAGTGAAGCAACTTATGTCTGGAAATGAAGTCACTTACGTCTGGCAATGAAGTCACGTCTGGCAATGAAGCAACTTACGTCTGGCAATGAAGCGGGCGACGTGTTCGGAAAACTGAGAAATTATGCAGACGTGTTGTTTGCCTTTACTCTGTCTTAATGAACCAAGACTTCACGTTAAAAAAAATAATAATAAACTTTAAGCAAGGAGAGTTATGCGGGCCATTAAAGCCGTGTTAATCCCTCAAAAATGCCCCCCATCATTTTTATCAAAACATTCATCTTGTCGCTGCTGTTATTTCCTCATCAAGTCACTTACGGAGCTTCTCAGCGAGACATAATTAAAAAAACATCTCGTCCTGAATTCTTTGAAGTTAAACATTCGCCTTGGAAGTCGTCAAGGAGTAAGGTGCATTTAACTTTCTGAATCCCCACCAGCAATTTTTGTCTACAAACTTTTTATCCCATTAAAACTTTTGATCTGGGAGGTCTTCGGTGAGGCAAACTTGCTTTTAAAGAGCACTTAATAGGATCTCTCACACAAGAAGATATAGGCTGCCTTTAAGGAGACTGGAAGAGGAAGCGGGTGGGGGGGGGTTACCTGATGCTGGTGAAGGGCTCATGATCAAAGGAGTTGGAGCTGCTCTCCCCTTCATTTAACAACCATGACAAGTGGTGAAGAGACATAGCAACGAAGATTTTATTGATGCAACTTGATAAAGTACACTTGAGGGTGAAAAGTTGTATCAATAAAGTACACTTGAGGGTGAAAAGTTGTATCAATAAAGTACACTTGAGGGTGAAAAGTTGTATCAATAAAGTACACTTGAGGGTGAAAAGTTGTATCAATAAAGTACACTTGAGGGTGAAAAGTTGTATCAATAAAGTACACTTGAGGGTGAAAAGTTGTACTAATAAAAAGATCAGTGAATTATTTGTCTATCTTCCCTCCACTTAACTGGATCAAATTTGAATAACCCAGCTTACCTGTGTCCCAGGAGCTGTATCACCCTTACCGATTTAATACTACCATATGAATATGATAATTGTGATAGGCTGTGTGTGTGTGAAGGCTGTGTGTGGGTGCAACCTGTGTGTGGGTGCAGGCTATGTGTTTGTACAGGCTATGTGTGGGTGCACGCTGTATGTGTGTGTGTGTGTAGGCTGTTTGTGTGTGTGTGAGTGTAGGCTGTGTGTGTAGGCTGCATGTGTTTGCAGGCTGTGTAGGTGTAGGCTGGTTGGGTACAGGTTGTGTGGATGCAGGTTGTGTGTGGGTGCAGGCTGTATGTTGGTGCAGGCTGTATGTGTATGCAGGACAGTGTGGGTGCAGGCTGTGTAAATGCAGCCTGTGTGTGGGTGCAGACTGCATGTGGGCACAGGCTCTGTGGGTGCAGGCTGTATGTGGGTGCAAGCCGTGTGTGTGTGGGTGCAGGCTGAATGTTAGAACATAAGAACATAATAAAGAAGGAACACTGCAACAGGCCTACTGACCCATGCGAAGCAGGTCCATGTCACCTCCCGGCCTAGAACAATGACCACCTAGTCAAGTCACTTCCACTTAAGGAAGGAGCACGGCACCAGACCAGGTAGCCCAAGCTAGTGAGGTCCAACTCCCACCCACACCCACTCATGTATTTATCCAACCTATTTTCAAAACTACACAAGGTCTTAGCTTCTATGACGGTACTGGGGAGTTTGTTCCACTCATCCACAACTCTATTACCAAACCAGTGATTTCCTATATCCTTCCTGAATCTGAACTTTTCCAACTTTAAACCATTGCTGCGAGTCCTGTCTTGGCTGGATATTTTCAGCACGCTATTTACATCCCCTTTATTTATTCCTGTTTTCCATTTATACACCTCAATCATATCCCCCCTAATTCTACGCCTTTCGAGAGAGTGCAGATTCAGGGCCCTCAGTCTATCCTCATAGGGAAGATTTCTGATACATGGGATTAACTTTGTCATCCTCCTCTGTACGTTTTCCAGTGCATTTATATCCATTCTGTAATATGGTGACCAGAACTGAGCAGCATAGTCTAAATGAGGCCTAACCAAAGATGTATAGAGTTGAAGAACAACCTGAGGACTTCTGTTATTTATACTTCTTGATATGAAGCCAAGGATTCTGTTAGCTTTATTGCGAACACTAATGCACTGTTGTCTTGGTTTTAGATTACTGCTAACCAGAACTCCTAAATCCTTTTCGCAATCAGTAGTATTAAGACCTACACTATTCAGTTTATATGTGGTATGGTTATTGTCCTGTCCAACATTTAGCACTTTGCATTTGTCTATATTAAACTGTCTCTGCCACTTCTCCGACCACTGCAGGTGTAGGATGTATGTATATGCAAGATTGTGTGGTTGTGAAGGCTTACTCAGCCCTGTAACAACTTCAGACAGCATTACCAAGGCTGGCTCCTCCTCAGGAAAATTAGTGAATAGAAAAAGAAATAATAACAGACAAACATAAACACTTTATTATATAGAAAATATAAAACACTTAAATATGAAATATTAATCCTACATTAAAGAAAATTAAAAATTAAAAATATAAATGATAACTGAATTCAACGCTAATATATATAGGGGTGTCTGGTGTTGGTGACACTGAGTGTTGTTGAAATTGTAGCCGTTGTTGATGTGGGGGGGGGGGTCGCAGGTGTTGGTGACCACCACCGGCTCGTTCTTCACAGAGTACCGCCGTGAGTATTCTATCCCGATGACAGGAAAGCAGGTTCTTTACCGCTGCAATGATGTGGGGTTATGTCCTGCAATTTCATACAGGTGCACAGGTAATTAAATCCAAAATGGGGAAGTCTCTAGACGTTAGCCCTTCTCCATCAGTTCTTCTCGTTGATTGACAGGTGACCCTCTCTGTCATCCAAGCTGAAAAGAGACAGGTTACCCACTGCTTAAATAATCACTCTCCATGATAAGTACAATACCTAAAAGACGTGGTGATTATTACAACAGTCAACTTAGAGCAAGGCTGAAAAGACTAAGTTTATTATTGGTCAAAAGTGAAGCTTTCAACCAATAAATCCACTAGAATACAAGGCAGGCATGTACTTACAGTAGTGTTGGGAGCTGTGAGTCGAGTGATTTACTGTTTGACCAGAGCCCCACACGTCACCTTTCGGGGGGGGGGGAAGAGGGCGGGGAAGGGATAGTGGGAGCTAGACTGACCCTACCTTAACAAGCAGCCGGCAGTCAAACTATCATTTTCGGGGTGGGGGAAAGAAGGCGGGAGCTTGACGTACCCTACCTTAACAAGTAGCCGGCAATGAAACTATCACTTTCGGGGAGGGGAAAAAAGGCGGGAATAGCGGGAGCTTGACTTACCCTACCTTAACAAGTAGACAGCAATGAAAATATTATTACTATATACTCCCTCTCTACTCCTATCTGTTGAACTTTTCCCTCACACTCCCCCATTCCAAGACTTATAGTCAAGGAGTATAAGAAGAATAGGCGAGGAAAAAGTTCTAACATGTGGAAGTCGCGTAAGGCAAGAAATCTTCTACTGACTGTCACGACTTAACCAGTCAGAGAAATAATTGGATGAGCCATTGATATACACAATATGGAACTTAAAAGCCTGGAGTGCCAATGTCCACCTCAAGAGGCGACTGTTGGTTCCCTTAAAAGTTTCTAGGTATATTGAAGGTTTGTGGTCCGTTTCTAAAATGAATTCTTTTCCCAGCAAATAAAATTTAAGTTTGGAGATACCCCACACAAGGGCCAAACATTCCTTTTCTATGGTGGAGTATCTCGTTTCTGTGGGAAGGAGTTTCCGGCTTAGGAAGCATACAGGGAAGGGAGTACCATCATGGTATTGTAGTAGCACCGCACCTAAGCCAGTATTGGAGGCATCAGTTCTTAAACAAAATGTTTTATTAATATCTGGAATCTTAAGTATAGGGTCTTTCGAAAAGATACTTTTAATCTCATTAAACTTTTCCCGAGCTACGTCGGAAAGTTCAAGAGGTTCCTTCACAGACTTTTTAAGGAAGTCGGATAAGATGCCTGTAAGATCAGTAAGGTTCGGGATAAACCGTGCATAAAAATTTACAGAACCAAGAAAGCTACGCATGAGCTTCTTGGTTTTGGGGAATTTAAATTCTAATAAAGCTTTGATCTTACTGGGGAGAGGCTGCAGAGAGTTATTAGAAAGTATCACTCCAAGATATCTAATTTTGTTATACCCAAGGAAGCATTTCTTCGGCTTGGCAGTGAGGCCATGTGAGCGTAACCTACGTAAAACTGATGTTAATGTTTGGATATGCTCGCCCCATGTGGATGTCATTACGTAAATGTTATCAAAATAAACTGAAACATTTGGCATATTACCCAAGACCTTTCTCATCAGTCTCACGTAGGTAGCACAGGCAGTTACCAAACCGAAGGGCATAGTTCTATACTGCATCAGTCCTTGGTGTGTAGGAAAAGCGGTGTACTGCTTAGAAGAAGGATCTAACATTACTTGATAATATGCCTGCGCAATATCAATCTCTGAAAAGAAGGAAGCGTCATAAAATTTGTGTAGATCACTATCTATTAAGGGCATAGGCTCAGCATCCCACCGAGTTATAGCATTAAGGCCTCTGAAGTCAATAGCAAGTCTATATGAATTATCCTCCTTCTTAACCATGAATACTGGTGAACAATATGAAGATACTGAAGGTTCAATGATCTTTAGTTTTAATAATTTGTCTACCTCTTGGTCAAATGCATCCCTAAGGTGAACTGGAACTGGGTATAATTTTCGTTTGATAGGATTGTCCGTCACTAAGTCAATCTTATGGACTACCGTGGAGGTAACACCTGGAATATCAGTAAAGACGTCTGAAAAGTTACTCACACATTGAAGTAGTTCATGTCTCTTACGGTCATCCAAAGATTCATTAATATTAATGTTGGTTGCGTCCGAGTGGTCAAAAGTCACCAAGTCATGTAGTTCTTCATCATAGTCTAAGTTAGAGGTGTCAATTACGCACACCTTACATTCTTGAGTTGTTTTATCAAGTTCGTGTGGAAAAACTAAGTCAAAGTTATTAAGGCAGTTAAACGAATTTCTTCGGTAATATTTCTTAAGGATGTTGATATGATAAAGTTTAGGTTTCCCCTTGACTTCTATGAGGTAGTCAACTTTCCCACAAATTTTTAATACTTTATATGGACCTTTCCATGCTACTAATAATTTATTTGACTTGATCGGCAAAAGTACATGAACTTCATCTCCTACTTTAAAACTTCTCCTCTGACTTTTGGAATCAAAATAGGTTTTGTACTGGTCCATTGACAAGCTTAGGTTTTTCGAAACTATGTCAGAGGTCTCCTCAAGTTTGGATCTAAGGTCAAGGAGAAACTGGTAAGAAGACTGAACCTCAGCACTCATCTCTTCATTAGTCCATAAGTCATGAAGGATGGACAATGGGCCTCTGGCCTGTCTACCATAGAGAAGTTCAAAAGGTGAAAACCCCAAAGAGTCACTGGGAACTTCCCTCATGGCAAACAAAGCACAGGGTAGGTAACGATGCCACTCCTTAGGTTTAAGGGAGCAAAGTTTCCTTAAAATGGACTTGAGAATCGAATGCTGGCGCTCAATCCTCCCATTACAGCTGGGATGATAGGGTGTGGTGAAGAGAGGCTTCACTCCCAGAAGTTGGTATAGATGTTGCATTACGTCAGATGTGAATTGTATCCCACGGTCAGACAAAATTTCTCTAGGGATGCCCACTCTGGAGAAGATGGACAAAAGGGCTTCAGCCACCTCTGTAGTATTTATGGTCTTTAAGGGTATGGCTTCAGGGAAACTCGAAGCATAATCAACTAATGTTAATATATATCTATGTCCCCCAGATGACAGTGGAGATAAAGGACCAACGATGTCAATAGCTACTCTTTCAAACGGTACCGTAAAGACTGGCATTTTGACCATAGGCACTCGCCTGGTACCTCGGGAGGATGACAGTTGGCAAACTTTACACGATCTACAATAGGTAGTGATATCTGAGGACATTTTTGGCCAAAAATAGGTTTCCCTAATTTTATTTAAGGTTTTACGATACGAGAAATGTCCGGCCACTGGCAGGTCATGAGCCATTTTAAGAACAGTCTCTCTGCATTGACTTGGAACAACTAAGATGGAATAGTCTATCTCATCTGAATTTAATTTGAATACTGACTTGTACAAGATACCTTTTATATATTCAAATTTATATGAAAAGTTTTTCCTTTGGATAACTTGATTTTGTTTAGCGTCATTATGGCAATTCTGAAGAGAAGGGCAATTACGTTGGAAATTGACAAAGGAGTCCTTCAATATATCTAAAGGATTAAAGTCAGGGAAAATCAAAGGATGGACAGTAGGAGAAACCTGGGCTTTGGTCTGAGCCCTAGTCAAGACATTTATGGTATCGGAGGCGATATCTTCACTTTCATCTAACAAGTGAACCGGTGATCCTACTACCTCGCTTTCGAGAGTAGCATCACTGGTTTTTAATCCCACATGAATCTCACGAAACATTGTCTCATCTGAACTTTCGAGGGGCTTCTCTGACTCTACAGGAAGAGGATCTGAAACACTTATGTCCACCTTTGGTGATGAAAGGTCAACCTCAGAAGGAAGAATGGCACCTTTTACATTACCTATTAGTACGGAGCAAGAAGTGATGGGAGCTAGTACGGCTTCAGACCAACCTGTGAACCATTTAGACCTAATGTAACAACGGATGGTAGGAAAAGTGTCCGTACGGCCCAAGTAGTCTGAAAGCATAGCAGAGGAATGAGTTTCTTTAAGGTTAGGGAACAGCTTATCAGAAATTACTATACATGTGCATCCAGTGTCTCGTAAAATGGTAGATACATTAAGTCCATTAACTGTTCCTGAACAGAAGGGTGCTTGGTCATTACAGTCTTTAAAACATCTTCCAACTTTTTGGACCTTCTTAGAAGGACAATCTGGACGTTTATGTCCCTTAACACCACACAAATGACAAACAGGAATAAAAGAAGTAACTTTACTTTCCACTAGAGGCTTTGCCCTTAGGGTTCGATCCCTTTAGGTCTTTATAGGAATTGTGAGCCTCAGCATACAGGTCAGCAGCCTCAGCAACTTCCTCAGCTTTAATCAGGTTACGTTCTCTAATGAATGTTCGTATCTGGTGAGGAAGAGCTGTCAGGAACTGGTCAGCAACCATAAAGTCTCTAAGAGATTCATAACTGTGATCAATTCCTGAACTCTCTATCCAAAAGTCGAACAAACGAAAGAGTGTTACCTGTAACTGCTGAAAGTTCTGGCCCGGCTGTAAGGTGGCATACCTGAAATCTTTCCTGTAAGAATTAGTGTTTTTTTGGTATGCTTTAAGGATTGCCTTCTTCAGTAGGTTATAATTACATATAATATCCTGCGACAAAGTTGCATAGATATTCAAAGCTGTACTGGAAAATAACATTCCTAACCTGGTAGCCAAGGTGCCAGCAGGCCATTCACAGAGGCTAACGGTATTTTCAAACCTGATGTATGAAGTTATGTCTTCCCCCTCTGTGAAGGGAGGTAAATTAGGTGTTGGAATATGTGCACTAGCTGCATGATGTTCAATTACTCCTTCCTCTAATTGTTGTTGTGTAAGAGTTAACTTTCTATTCTCTAATTCAAGGCGAGATTTTTCGAGCTCGCGATCCTTTTCTCTCTCTATTAACTCAAGTTCTCTAGCTTTTTCCTCACGTTCTCTAGCTTTTTCCTCAACTTCTCTATCCTTTGCTCTTTCCTCAAGTTCTCTTAATTTAACCTGTTCTTCACATACTCTAGCTCTCTCCTCACGATCAAGTCTATCACGCTCCTTTTTGTCTTCTCTCTCTCTTTCTGTCTTTCTTGGATTTCTCTCTCAATTCTCTCTCTCTCCTTTTTCTCTTTCGATTCTTTCTCCTTTTCTTCTTCTCTTTCCCTTTCTAACTGTCTTTCTTCTCTCTCAATTCTCTCTCTTTCAAGTCTTTCCTGGATCTTAGCACTAATGAAAGATTCTAAATTTTTCCCTGTTATTCCTAACTTACTTCCAGCATTCATCCAAAACTGGTATTCATCCATACTTGCAAGAATAACTTAAACTATCAGGGGAAATGAAATGGGTATTAAAGAAAATGGAGGGTTCAATTCCTGCTCCGCTCAAACTGTAAATAAACCAGAGGGCTCGATCCCTACTTCAATTAAACAATATGTATTAATTAAAACGAAGGGTTCTATGCCAGCTCCGAGCAAACAGTAAGTAGAATGAGGTCCCTTGACCATCCAATCTTCTCACCAACAAATCAAGAGTGTCCTATGACAATTCCCTTGATATAATAAAGAGCTCAATTAAACAAATTGTCACTGGAAAATCTCGGGTCCCTAGAGTCTAATCCTCCAAAGTGTTTCAAGCTCACACAAAAAATAGATGGCAGAATTAACTAGTATTCCTGCCTTGACTTGACTTACAATAAATTGAGACTATAGCAATCACCAAATCTTTTAAATACCTGTACTGTAGTCCTACCATAGAGAATGATTACTCATGGCTGGTGGTAACCGTCTGTGGTATGCAGCGTTGAAGTTCCAATGGTAGATTTGAGATGGAGTTGAATCTTGATTCAGTAGAGTTGATCCTGGCAAGGTTGCCACTTGTGAAGGCTTACTCAGCCCTGTAACAACTTCAGACAGTATTACCAAGGCTGGCTCCTCCTCAGGAAAATTAGTGAATAGAAAAATAAATAATAACAGACAAACATAAACACTTTATTATATAGAAATATAAAACACTTAAATATGAAATATTAATCCTACATTAAAGAAAATGAAAAGTGAAAAATATAAATGATAACTGAATTCAACGCTAATATATATAGGGGTGTCTGGTGTTGGTGACACTGAGTGTTGTTGAAATTGTAGCCGTTGCTTACGTGGGGGGGGGGTCGCAGGTGTTGGTGACCACCACCGGCTCGTTCTTCACAGAGTACCGCCGTGAGTATTCTATCCCGATGACAGGAAAGCAGGTTCTTTACCGCTGCAATGATGTGGGGTTATGTCCTGCAATTTCATACAGGTGCACAGGTAATTAAATCCAAAATGGGGAAGTCTCTGGACGTTAGCCCTTCTCCATCAGTTCTTCTCGTTGATTGACAGGTGACCCTCTCTGTCATCCAAGCTGAAAAGAGACAGGTTACCCACTGCTTAAATAATCACTCTCCATGATAAGTACAATACCTAAAAGACGTGGTGATTATTGCAACAGTCAACTTAGAGCAAGGCTGAAAAGACTAAGTTTATTATTGGTCAAAAGTGAAGCTTTCAACCAATAAATCCACTAGAATACAAGGCAGGCATGTACTTACAGTAGTGTTGGGAGCTGTGAGTCGAGTGATTTACTGTTTGACCAGAGCCCCACACGTCACCTTTCGGGTGGGGGGGGGGAAGAGGGAGGGGAAGGGATAGCGGGAGCTAGACTGACCCTACCTTAACAAGTAGCCGGCAATGAAACTATTGTTACTATATACTCCCTCTCTACTCCTATCTATTGAACTTTTCCCTCACAGTGGTGCAGGCTTTGTGTGGGTGCAGGCTGTGTAGCAGTAGTTGTGTGTGGGTGCAGACTGCATGTGGGTGCAGGCTCTGTGGGTGTAGGCTCTGTGGGTGTAGGCTCTGTGGGTGTAGGCTGTGTGTAGGTGTAGGTTGTCTGGGTGCAGGCTGTGTGTGGGTGCAGACTGTGTGGGTGCAACCTGTGTGTGGGTGAAGGCTGTGTGTGGGTGCAGACTGTGTTTGCTTGCAGACTGTGTGTGGGTGCAGGCTGTGTGTGGGTGCAGGCTGTGTGTGGGTGCAGACTGTGTGGGTGCAGGCTGAGTGGGGGTGTAGGCTGTGTGGATGCAGACTGTATTTGCTTGCAGGCTGTGTGTGGGTGCAGGCTGTGTGTGGGTGCAGGCTGCCTGTAAGTGCAAATCTCAAATGACAAGGATATAACATAGTTAATTATGTCAGTGGGACGTAAATACACAGAACTTCTCACTCAGGTCTTAATTGTATAAACCTAGAAATGTATACCTCTCGGCGTATATATATACACCTAGAAGTTTATATATATATATATATATATATATATATATATATATATATATATATATATATATATATATATATATATATATATATATATATATTGATTGGCTAAAGATATAAATGTTGAAAGCAGGTGGGATATAGTTTTGGAAGAGGGTGGTGCTTTTATTTAATAGATGTGTGGAAGAGGGTTAGATACCTAGGGATTGGCAGAGAGCATGCATAGTTCCTTTGTATAGAGGCAAAGCGAACAAAAGAGAGTGCAAAAATTATATACCATACACTTAAAAATTAAGTGTATAGTAGATTTATTATTGAAAGGATTAAGAGTAAGACGGAGAGTAGGATAGCAGATGAACAAGGAGGCTTTAGGAAGTGTAGGGGGCGTGTAGACCAAGTGTTTACAGTGAAACATAGGTGAACAGTATTTGGATAAGGGTAAAGAGGTTTTTGTGGCATTTATGGATTTGGAAAAGGCGTATGACAGGCTGAATCGGGGAGCAATGTGGCAGATGTTGCAGATGTATGGAGTAGGAGGTAGGTTATTGAAAGCAGTGAAATTTTTTTACGAGGATAGTGAGACTCAGGTTAGAGTATGTAGGAGAGAGAGAGATTATTTCCCAGTAAAAGTAGGCCTTAGTCAAGGATGTGTGATGTCACCACGGTTGTTCACTATATCTGTAGATAGGGTTGTAAAAGAAGTAAATGCTCGGGTGATGGCAAGACGTGTGAGGTTAAAAGGTCAAGAATCTAACACAAAGTGGGAGTTGTTACAGTTGCTCTTTGCTGATGACACTGTGCTTTTTCGAGATTCTGAAGAGAAGTTGCAGAGGTTGGTGGATAAGTTTGGTAGGGTATATAAAAGAAGAAAATTAAAAGTGAATATAGGAAAGAGAAGGTGACGAGGATAACAAAAAAAATTAGGTAATGAAAGATTGGACATCAAGTTGGAGGGAGAAAGAATATGGAGGAGGTGAATGTATTCAGATATTTAGGAGTGGACGTGTCAGCAGATGGGTCTATGAAAGATGAGGTGAACCACAGAATTGAGTGGTGCAGTAAGGAGTCTGTGGAGACAAAGAACTTTGTCAGTGGAAGCAAAGAGGGGAATGTATGAGAGTATAGTTATACCAACGTTCTTATATGGGTGTGAAGCATGGGTGATGAATGTTGCAGCGAGGAGAAGGCTGGAGGCAGTAGAGATGTCATGTGTGAGGGTAATGTGTGGTGTGAATATAATACAGAGAATTCGTTGAGAGGTTGGAACGAAATAGAATGACGTCGAAAGTGTATAAATATGTGGTGGAGGGAAGGCGGGGTAGAGGCCGGCCTAGGAAAGGTTGGAGGGATGGGGTAAAGGAGGTTTTGTGCGAGAGGGGCTTGGACTTAGAGCAAGCATACGTGAGCATGTTAGATAGGAGCGAATGGAGACAAATGGTTTTAGGACTTGACGTGCTGTTGGAGTGTGAGCAAGGTAATATTTATGAAGGGATTCAGGGAAACCTGCAGGCCTGACTCGAGTCCTGTAGATGGGAAGTACAGTGCCTACACTCTGAAGGAGGGGTGTTAATGTTGCAATTTTATGACTGTAGTGTAAACGCACCTCTGGCAAGACAGTAATGAAGTGAATGATCGTGAAAGTTTTTATTTTTCGGGCCACCCTGCCTTGGTGGGAAACGACCGATGTGTTAATAATACACACACACACACACACACACACACACACATTATATATATATATATATATATATATATATATATATATATATATATATATATATATATATATATATATATATATATATATATATATATATATATATACACACACACATCTCGAAGCGTATATGTTGAGAGTTTACTTCAATTCCTGTTTAAGGTATTACAGTGTTAGTCTGGTGGTGAAAAAGGTTGCACGCAGCCTTGTCACCCTAGTGTAGTCGACAGACTTAAAACGTTGTTAACCAACCAATAAAATATTATAATTATAATAATAATAAAAGTAATAATTGAATTATTAATAATAATAAAAATAATAGAGACACAATAGTTACATTAAAGGTACCGTCATTGTACAAGATTCCACCTTAAGAAAGACTGAAGCTCCGTGGCTTTATTACTCTCCTTGACACACCTCATCTTAAGCCTGGCAGTGACCCGGCTCTTCCCATTAGAGTTCCAGCGTGAGGAAAACTTAATATGATAAAATGTGATTAGATACTTCAATTAAAAGACAAGGCGAGGGAGGAAGGGGGAGGTGTGAGGTCTACAAGGGCGAGGCTGGTATTGACCTAGAGCGGGGAGGTGACCTCTACGGCAGGGAAGAGGCTCTTGGAATGCACTTTCTGGCAGAATTGTGCCGACAAATGTTGAGTGGCGCTTCTCTGCTATATGAAGACTATGTAAATGAGCGGAATACTTTGTACAAGTTTATGAAGAGGAAATGTTAGTATGTGAGCAGCTGGAGGAGTGAAAATAAAATTGTGGTGCATTTTTTATAGCTAGTGTTGATGTTCAGCCTAGAGTATACTATACACAGATGCTGTAAAGAGTTTTTATGAGGATAGTGAGGCTCAGGTTAGGGTGTGTAGAAGAGAGGGAGACTACTTCCCGGTGTGTAATGTCACCATGGTTGTTTAATATATTTATAGATGGGGTTGTAAAGGAAGTAAATGCTAGGGTGTTCAGGAGAGGGGTGGGATTAAATTATGGGGAATCAAATACAAAATGGGAATTGACACAGTTGCTTTTTGTTGATGATACTGTGCTTATGGGAGATTCTAAAGAAAAATTGCAAAGGTTAGTGGATGAGTTTGGGAGTGTGTGTAAAGGTAGAAAATTGAAAGTGAACATAGAAAAGAGTAAGGTGATGAGGGTATCAAATGATTTAGATAAAGAAAAATTGGATATCAAATTGGGGAGGAGGAGTATGGAAGAAGAGAAAGTTTTCAGATACTTGGGAGTTGACGTGTCGGTGGATGGATTTATGAAGGATGAGGTTAATCATAGAATTGATGAAGGAAAAAAAGGTGAGTGGTTCATTGAGATATATGTGGAGACAAAAAACTTTATCTTTGGAGGCAAAGAAGGGAATGTATGAAAGTATAGTAGTACCAACACTCTTATATGGGTGTGAAGCTTGGGTGGTAAATGCAGCAGCGAGGAGACGGTTGGAGGCAGTGGAGATGTCCTGTCTAAGGGCAATTTGTGGTGTAAATATTATGCAGAAAATTCGGAGTGTGGAAATTAGGAGAAGGTGTGTTAATAAAAGTATTAGTTAGAGGGCTGAAGAGGGGTTGTTGAGGTGGTTTGGTCATTTAGAGATAATGGATCAAAATAGAATGACATGGAGAGCGTTTAAATCTGTAGGGAAAGGAAGGCGGGGTAGGGGTCGTCCTCGAAAAAGTTGGAAGGAAGGGGTAAGGAAGGTTTTGTGGGCAGGTGTGCATGAGCGTGTTCGATAGGAGTGAATGGAGACGAATGGTATTTGGGACCTGACGATCTGTTGGAGTGTGAGCAGGGTAATATTTAGTGAAGGGATTCAGGGAAACCAGTTATTTTTACATAGCCGGACTTGAGTCCTGGAAATGGGAAGTACAATGCCTGCGCTCTAAAGGAGGGGTTCGGGATATTAGCAGTTTGGCGGGATATGTTGTGTATCTTTATACGTATATGCTTCTAAACTGTTGTGTTCTGAGCACCTCTGCAAAAACAGTGATTATGTGTGAGTGAGGTGAAAGTGTTGAATGATGAAAGTATTTTCTTTTTGAGGATTTTCTCTCTTTTTGGGTCACCCTGCCTCGGTGGGAGACGGCTGACTTGTTAATATATATATATATATATATATATATATATATATATATATATATATATATATATATATATATATATATATATATATATTTATTGTGTGTGTGTGTGTTTGCTTGCTCTTTGATTCCTTATAGAGTTGGGTGACAAACTTACCGCGGAAACCAAGAACCCCAGAACCACCAGCATCCTTTTCCCAATGACTCAGTGTTGCGATCCTGAGAGGAAATCCTTGCAGGATTCTGGGCACACGACCCACCACCCAGGAGCTGAATGAAGTATCTGAAATGTAGTAATAACGTTAGATCTGACATTCAGGGAGCACAGCAGTGTTATATCACAAGAAGAAAATGATAAGTTGGATAAGTAGAACCTTCAGAACAGATGCCAAGCTGATGATGATACTCCTTAAGTCACTTGTTCTTTCTAAGCTGAAAAACTACTACATTCTAACACTTTTCTTAAGGAAGGCAAAATTACAGAACTGTAGAACATAAAGGGAAACTTCGCTGTACATATAAATTCAGTCAAGCACCTAAATTATTTGTAACGCCTGAAATCCCTTGAATTGTACTCATTGGGTAGTAGGCGAGAAAGATACATCATAATTTACACCTGAAAAATTCTAGAGGGATTGTTCCCAAATAAGCTCAATGAAATCAATTATTCCGAAAGCAAGAGGCTCGGCAGACGGTGCAATATACCCCTAATGAAAAAACAGGAGAGCATTGTGTACACGGAGAAACAACTCAATAAGTGTAAAGGGACTAAGACTTTTCAACACCTTCCCTTCCGGCACAAGGGAAATTAACAATACACCCCTGGCTGTCTTCAAGAGGAACTTGATAAGTCCTTGATATCAGTTCCTAATCAGCTGGGCTGTGGGGCCTACAATGGACTGCGTGCAGCTAGTACCAACAGCCTGGTTTATCACTCCATCAACTAAGCTAGTCATAGGACCGCGTCAAGGGGGCGGTGACCCTCCCCGGAATCATCTTAACCTTCAGGTTTCACAAGACGCTCTATGACCCCTACGCGCTTATCCCTTGGAATAAATGGTAATTGATACCGACGCGACTGTATGTTAAACGGAACCTTTACTGGCGATGTTTCGCTCATGCAGTGGCTTTATGAAGTCACTGATTCCATATTACTGCATATACAAAACAACTACTGTGAAAAAATAGTTTACTTTCAGGCGATTTCGTGATTTCCCACATTATCAGGTCCATGATACCGTGAGGGAAGGGGCAGACGAGGGAAGGGGCAGACGAGGGAAGGGGCAGACGAGGGAAGGGACAGACGAGGAAAAGGGCAGACGAGGGAAGGGACAGACGAGGAAAGGGGCAGACGAGGGAAGGGGCAGACGAGGGAAGGGGCAGACGAGGGAAGGGGCAGACGAGGGAAGGGGCAGACGAGGGAAGGGGCAGACGAGGGAAGGGGCAGACGAGGGAAGGGACAGACGAGGAAAGGGGCAGACGAGGAAAGGGGCAGACGAGGGAAGGGCATATGAGGGGAGGGACAGGCGAAAAACTCAGAACCTTCAAATGTTGATATAGCCCAACTTTTACCGAAGGGCGGAAAGTCCACAATGGGCCCCCATCTCCACTTTGACATCACAAATGTCAACAGAGTTCTCTGTGCGTGGCATTGTGAGGGGTATCGTGGAATAGGGGAGGAGGGTGAGAGGTGTTAGTCTGCCATTAAAGGCAAGTAGAGTCGTGTTGACATAGTGACGTAACAGCGTCTGGCCAGAGCCCCAACAGCCAAGTTCAGCAGTTAAACTCTTGCTTGTTTGCTAAGTAGCTAAATTACTATTATAAATTTCTTGGCTAACGCTCCAAATTCTGTAAACTTTAACCATAAATTTACCAACGTTTCCAAAATATTTAAATACTTAAGTTTAGAGGTGTATTTGGAGACTTGACGCTTAATAAAAAGTTAACTAAAATGAGTGAGGATTTTGTCGTGCCCAGAAATGTTGCCAACAAAATTACCTACGTTGAGCAAGTTTATAATTTTAGAGACGGTAGGTACTGCAAGTTGTTGTTATTGTTTTATATTGTTGCATAGGCATTATCTTTCAAGGGCTCTTAATCTGAATAATTGGAGCTACCACCCCCTTTGTTGGACTGAACTTAATAACTCCCTTTTCATAGGCCGTTATAATGAGTCTTCAGGTTTAGCGCTTCCCCGTTAGTATAATAATAATGCAGATGTACTCCAGAACAGATTTTGAGTATAATGGAAAAATCATGTTAAAACTGAGGATGAGAGTCTGGGGAGGAAACACACAGTGTAGCGCTGAAACTGATGTTAAATACTGACAAGTTGAAGATTAAGACACATGTGCAACAGTTTCGCCTACACAGTAGGCTTCTTCAGTCAAATAAAGAGGGAGCAGGTGTACTAGTGTAATAAAGATGATGTAATCAGTCCATCAATCTTGGAGAAAAAGGTTAGTCCCAGACTGAGGGACTGACCACCTCAAATACTTCTTCTCCATGGTTGATGGACTGATTACATCACCTTCATTTCATTACTACACCTCTTCCCTCTGTATTTGACTGAAGAAGCCTACTGTGTAGGCGAAACGTTTCGTCAATAAAAATACCGAACTGTTGCCCATATGTCTTAATCCACACTATATAGTATAAGACCGAGCCTCGTCGAGTCACTCAGCATTAACAAAAATTTTCCTTACCAACTCTGCGTAAAAAATAACTGCAGCAACATCTGCCTCGCCCGTAGAAGTTACCTTGATAAAACTTAACACCATTTATGACTAAACTTAATGCCGTTCAAATGTGTTTCACCTTAAGATTTATAGTCCCGGCGCAAAAAATAAATGTTTTATAGATATGGAATATATATCACATACATTCAACAAGAGCATCGTTGGGGGGAAAAACTGGGGTGGCAGAGAGAAATCTGCGCCGTGACATATATGCAATGTTTTTAGCGATGATTGTAATTGGACCGGAGCAGAATGGCCCCAAATCGCTATGATGTGCCTAACTGATCAATAGGAATTTTACGTGGCAGTATGTTGGGGTGAGAGCTGCTGCCCACAATGAAATATCTGGCTTTACTCTATTTTTATTTTATTTTCTATTCTAAAAGTGATTGTCCTGTGTATAATAAATGTGTGTTGTGTAACTGGGTATAGTGTACCAGTTGTTTATTTAATGAGACTTGTTACATTAGAGTTTTATAAGCTTTATCCTCCCCTTACACAAAATATTCGTATTTTGAAAATTTTTAAAATTTTCTGAACCTTATACAAATGTTTGTGTCTTTTTCTCGCCGAATCATTGTGACCGATTTTATCAACGCTTTCGAGAAGAGATTTCCATTTAATTTCCTTCCTTTATCTACCAGTTATATCCGCATTATACTTTATCAGTTATATCCGCATTATACTTTATCTATCAGTTATATCCGCATTATGCTTTATCTGGGTACAAAAATTACGTTGGCATTTTAGTCGTTACGAAGGTGTTTATTATTCTTATAATAAAAAAGAAGCGCTAAACCACAACGGAGATGTTATTGTGTACTCTATTAACAATAGGTATATAGTATATATGTCGAGGTGTGGATATTCCAGTATATATACACACAAACAAGAAGATTACTTCAATCTTTACATTATAGATTAAAACATTCTTGTCAGACGTTGTGCAGATGAAATACAGTCTTAATGACTCACCTAATAGCAACACCTGTCTAACCTCAAATGGGTTTAGCGCTTCACATAAATAAAATAATAATGGTCGTAACTTTATTCCCTTTAAAGTTTAAGATAATGATGATGATGACAAGCTTGTCATGACCTTCTTTCTTATCTACAATGACAACAATGAACTTTTAAGAAAGTCTGTAATGTGTTTGTTGGTGTTTCATAAATTTGTGCAGCAGTTCAGTGCTGGGCGGCGCCGTCTTATTCTGACTTATATCGTATGGTAACTTGGATGTACTTTTGAAGAGTTTCGGAGCCCGACCATTGGCCAGGCACGTGTGGTGCTTGCCTGGTCGACCAGCTTGTTGCTGCTGGAGGCCCGCTGCCTCACATATCCATCACAACCTAGTTGATATGGCACCTGATGGCACAGTAGTTTGGTCTATTTGGCAAGGGTTCACTTTTCCGAATATGCCGAATGAAACTTTGTTTATGTCACAATCAGCGGAAATCAATTTGATCATAACAAAAAACATACATTTCATTAATTTTAAGGATATATATCGCAGAATTTAGCTAAAAAAAATAACGTTAGTTAAGGGAGGTCAGGTGAGGTTTCTGTTAGTTTTGGTCCAATAATAAAAATCTTTATAACACTGTTAATGAAAAAATTAGCCATCAGAGTGTAAAAAAAAAAATTGAAAAGTTTAAGTGTTAAGGGAGTTCGGCTTATTCGGCAAGTTCGGTTTATTTAGTACGATATATATATATATATATATATATATATATATATATATATATATATATATATATATATATATATATATATATATATATATGCATACATACATATATAATTATTTATATGACAGTTGATATTCTCCACAAAAATATTACTTAAGTATTCTCTGGGAACAGCGGTATTATTATTACTGTCATTAATTAATAGTGCTACTGTTACGACTGTCTATTTCAAAAAAGTTAAACATGATATGTAATAATAATTATAATTATTATAGTTCTAAGAACATACTGTGATCATAAAAAGAACAACAACAACAACAACAATAATAATAATAATAATAATAATAATAATAATAATAATAATAATAATAATAATAATATTTTTAGCGACATTGCTGGTGATAAAGAAAATTATGACAAAAATTAAATTAAAATAGTATGGAAAATGTTACTGATGTTAAAATTCTAAGGAATTAAGATGTGAACAAACCGGAGAGGAAATAAACATCTATTATTCACAAGTCTGGAGGAAGCCACACACCATCACTAATTAAAAATACTTGGGCTTAAAATCCGCTTAATTTCCAAGTTTAGGGAGAGAAGCGTAGATGGGAACAATGTCAACTTTTTACCGGTGGTGGGAAAGGGGGGGATTTCTGGCCACTGTTTCCATATAGTTGAGAGAGTAGCACCACGGACCTGTTGTAAGAGGGACGGGGGAGTTCGATCCCCTTCAAAGGTGACGAACGATATCGGTAGCTCGATCACTAGGGCACTCAGTTCCCACACTGAGATCCGGAGGTCGATCCCCGTTACGGCTGGAAAACCTTAGGACATGTTCACCCATCAGTAAAATGGGTACCTGAGTGTTAATCGACTGGTGTGGATCGCATCCTGGGACAAAATTGACCTAATTTGCCCGAAATGTTGTGCATAACAAGGGACTTTCTATATAGTAGTATGTCATTGATGTCAGCTAGGCCTGTATACCTTGTACATATACTTGTAGAAATAGAGATATTGTTGTTATTATTATTATTGTCTGTCAGGAAACCAGACGACTGTCTCATAGAGAACTAGAATAACTCACAGGTAAGTACTCACAAGTGGCGAGGTCTCCTTACACGGGTCTGCAGTTCCGCTAGGTAGCCTATCCGAACAACACGAGGTTAACACCCCTTTAGGAAATGGATCTCAGCATTGCTACGGCCTGAGATACGATTTACCCTATTAGTGGCTTTCTGCTGTGTTTAATGGGATTTAAACCCTATCGACTACACTTGGGTCATTAGGACTGCAACGTAACATATTCAACACCAATACAAGAACATTTTAGTCACTAAAATAGGAATTAAGCTCTCGTCATATGTATACAGTATATAAACATTATCTCTCAGTCCACAACAGGATTCGAACCAGCAGGTTCGAATCCTGTTATGGACTGAGAGATAATGTTTGTAAATTATTTCGCTTGTTTGGGAACTGTTAAGCATATACAGTATATACGCTGAAAGAAATATACCTGAGCTGCGGTGCGTTCACTTAAAACCTCTTATCTGGTATACCTGTTTTTTTTAATATATATATTTACACTCTGTAATATAAACTTACCTAATAAATAGTTCTCGAATTGAATATTTTTTTTCACTTCAAAAATGAAAATTTGCAAAGCTTATCTGAATGTTAATCATATAACATTTTTGTGTAAGTTAATTTACATATATCTCTTTCGTCAGAAAATCTTGGATGTTGAAAGCTTAACTTGTTTAAAAAGCTTATGAGAGATGCTTTATCATCATGCAGCTTTCATGTAAATCAGACGCCCTGTGACCGAGTAACAGCTTCTATAATGCAGTGTTGTAATCTGTCTTGTGACGTGTTCAGTGTTGACATGTAGGTGATAGTGTGAGATAGTGTAACAGATAATGAAACTTGTAGGCGATGGTATAAAATAGTGTAATTGATGGTGAAACATGTAGGTGATGGTATAAGATAGTGTAATTGATGGTGAAACTTGTAGGTGATGGTATAAGATAGTGTAATTGATGGTGAAACATGTAGGTGATGGTATAAGATAGTGTAATTGATGGTGAAACTTGTAGGTGATAGTATAAGATAGTGTAATTGATGGTGAAACTTGTAGGTGATGGTATAAGATAGTGTAATTGATGGTGAAACTTGTAGGTGATAGTATAAGATAGTGTGACTAGTGAGTATAATACTTGCCTTGCATATAGAAGCAAGATATGTCTGAGCTTGCTTAACCGGATACAGGAACGCGACTAGTGTTATGTCAAAAGTCTCTCTGTTATATTTGGTGGTGGGTGAGAGAGGTTAAAATTCCATATAATGTGATCTCTTGATTTTACTCTTCCAGTATGAAGTAACGAAAGTAAATTTACCACTATCTACCCTGGGAAGAGGTATTTTTATTTTAATTTTTTCCTGAGTATTGAAAGGTGATTATCCACAATAAATTCATGAAACTGGGTACCGAGAGCATAAACTTAATCAAATATATGAGAATGAGAAAGTGATTAATGTTTCATGAAGGACCGGGAAAACACGATTATATCAATACAGAGAAATACTCTTACTAAGTTGTATGAATTTTTGTTGAGTAATCTAGGAAGACTCCAGGTGAAACCTCTCAGAGGTTCGGCCTCCACTACACACTGGCCTCTCCTGACTCAAGAGGAGCCTATCACATCCCACGAAAAAACTGATCTTCACTGATACTAAGCTGCGGCAATCATGTCAGTTGATTCCTGATGGTTGTTTAGCACCTGCTTCAGGACGATCACTTAACGACGAGGCAACCAAAATAATGATGACAGTAGTAGTGGTAGAGGTAGAGAGTTGTGTTAGTCAAAGCAGAACTAGTGTTAATCAGAAATAGAACCACTGGTACATAGCTGTGTGAGCGACAGTTGAGTAACACTAGTAATGTAGCCTCTCCAGTAGAGCTCCTCCATATAGTAGTCTTTCTTAAATGTGACTGAAAAAAATGCATCAGAAATTGAATAATAGCACGTACTGTGAGGGCTATTCAACTGCAGAATGTTACAACATAGAGGAGCTTTATAAGACAACTTACTGTAGTTATGATAGAAATAATACTAATTGAGTAGGGGTAACTGTAGTCTATGGCTTCCATTAATTTCCAGCTTTCCTGTAAATTCCATGCCATTTTTCTAATAGAGTATTGTATATTCTCCCTGCTTTTATGCCAGGAAAGGCACGGGAAAGTAGAGGGGTAGGGAGAGAGCCTACTGTATTTTCTACAGTCCTTGATCTAAATAGTAGATAGGTCTTCTCAGCAGACACCCTCGTTGTGGACTCACCAGTCATCTTCTATCTATCTTTCCCACGTACTCGCAAGTACTCTCTTAACTCTTCTCTCCTCCTTAAATTAATAAATGTTATAAAAGTAGTCACGACCTCCGGCTAATTAATGAACAAGGAGGTATTTTTCACATGCTTTCATTCACACAGTTACTCATTGTCACCCACACTCCCTTCCCTCACCCACTTTTTTTATCCACACATGCACAACCATACATTCCTAGCACCTCCTTGCTACCTGCAAAATACTCAGCTAACTTCAGTTTCTCTCTCTGCATCACTGAGAGTGGGAGACGACGACTGTGGTAATGCACAGAGGAAATAAGTGAGGATGAAGCTAGCGTGAGGGTAGCCAGTCATTCACTCTCCACCACTTCGCTGATTACTCTCCACACATCTGACAAAGGAGCCTATGCAAATGTTATTGTGTATGTGTCAGTGCAAGGATACTGTGTGTGTGTGTGTGTGTGTGTGTGTGTGTGTGTGTGTGTGTGTGTGTGTGTGTGTTTGAGTGGTCTCAGCTTCCCACCCATAAATACTGTCGCTGCTCCGTCAAATTTACCAGTTTTAATCAAACTGGACCTTCAAAATGAGACTGAAGAGGCAAGTTTACGTTTATGTAAACTTTTAAGTGGATTGCATTCAAACTGTGAATATGACTTTTTTTATTGCTTTTCGACGAACTTATAAAACTTCTGTTTGGACAGAACGATGGAGAGAAGATTAGTTTTTCTCTCCTCTGAGATATATTTTGATTGATTACTGTGTCTGCAGCAATGCTGAGAAGACAAGATTTGTTTTGGTAGCTCTACAATCCGAGAAGGATATACCCTGTATCCCATAATCTCAGTCTCTCTACCTCAGTGCTTGTATGAAGTAAAATACAGAGTGCGGCATAAGCTTTTAATGAAGCTAAATATCAGTGTTGAAGACATGACACGAAGCAGAAGAGGCTTTCACAAGTTATCACATAGAACTAATGTCCAAGGTGCAAGGTTCGAAAATTAATTCGAACCTTCCACTAAGTACAACACACCAGTTTTCCAAGTTTAAAGCCAATCAGAAGAGGAGTTCTCTTGTTATCACACCGAAATCAATGTCCAAAATGATTTAGTCAGTTTGCCAACTTAGAGGTAACAAGACTCAACAACAATGCCAACCTTTCTTTGTGCAAAATACACCATCACCATAAGTTTGAAGAAGCTCAGAGACTACATTCTCGTGTTTCAATATTAAATATGTTGAATATTTTAAGCCTATCGGAAGAGGCGTACAATCAGCAGGTCTAACTGCTACACTTTTCTCCCAAGTTCTTGAAATATTTGATTTTTTTTATTTTAGTTACTAGAGATTTTAATATTTGTTTCAATTATATATCTTGAGTTAGAAGGCAAGTATACTTTTACCCTTGATGAATTCCTGGCCCATGGCCGGAGCCCGGCCATGGGCCAGGCTCGTCTGTGCTTGCCTGACCAACCAGGCTGTTACTATTGGTGGCCCGCAGACCCTCATATCCATCACAACCTGGTTGATCTGGCACCTGTTGACGTTAAGTAAAGAACTGAGTGGATTACTGAATCTACACAATAAAAACAAAGCCACAGTCGTTAAAGCTACCAATTACCTCGTTATATAGTTATGCATTAAGAAATGAATTGGTGCAGTTTTTGAACGAGCTCTACTAGCAAATTGATTTACATGTAGTATTGTATACATAGGTTATTTAGATACAAGGATCTTACTGGCGATGATGTGTAGTCCTCGTATGTGTACTTATTTAAATGTACCATAGTTGATATTGTGTAGGTCAGACAAAGCGGCAGTTCAGTGCGAGAACTGCACAGCACCAGAGGTCGTTCATATAGCACAGGTCAGTGTTGTCATAACGACCGTGTTTAGTCATTTGAGAGTACAGTCAAGACTGGCCACCCAGCAAGGGCAAGTGATCTTTCTGTTTAAGGTGCTCGTTGCTGTGACGACATGTTGTGTTGTGGGAGTCATTGCTCACACACTGAAGCTCGGACCATAACTTAGTGTCAAGGCTGGCAGTAGGAATGAATGGTAAGGAATTTTATCCAGTTCTCGTACCTGCCGGAAATACCTTTCCGTAATTTTGTACCGTACTCTCATAATTTGTTTTCCCTACCATGTAGTACAGTCAAAACATCGTACCGCAATTCTTTACCTTTCCCGTACTGTTAAATAGTGTATTTTCGAAACTGAGTCAACTACATAATTATACTTCCTTTGGCTTTTGTGGACAGCTGATCACCATCAGCCGGGCTGTGGCTGTCCTCTGCCTTCCCTAATTTTCGGGTCTTTCTAATTTCAACAACTCTCTCCGTCCCTTAGACATCAAACTTACTTTCCGCCAGACTAACACTCTTCGCACTAATCTCGTTCATACCTCTCCTCTCTCTACAGATGTTCCTGGTGTCTACTCTATTTCTTGTTCCTCCTGTCCTCTTCAATATTTTGGAGAAACTGGCCGATCTTTTTCTGACAGACTTCGGGAGCACAAAAGTAGTGTTAGGCTTGCCGACACTAACAATGCTCTTTTCTGTCACGTCAGAGATCACAGTCATCCTATTGACTGGTCTAATGTTAAAACTGTCTTCCCTACGTCTGGCTGAATCCGCCCTAATACACAACTTTCCTTGAAGGAATCTTAGTCCTGGCTTCGTCTCTGTAGATGCCTTCCTCTCCCACTACATGTAAAATGCTCCAAACTTCACAACACTCGTGACCTAACCTGATTCCTCCTTTTTTCTCCTTCTCCCTCTTCCCCTTTCCTTTTTCCT
Organism: Cherax quadricarinatus; assembly: GCF_038502225.1. Classification (NCBI taxonomy): domain Eukaryota; kingdom Metazoa; phylum Arthropoda; class Malacostraca; order Decapoda; family Parastacidae; genus Cherax; species Cherax quadricarinatus. The sequence goes on along the minus strand of NC_091310.1, from coordinate 24,868,382 downwards.
TTTTCTCCTTTGGGTTGTTTTTCTTCTGCCCTATGTATTTGTTCCGTCTTCATTTATTTATTTATTTGTTCCCCCCCCCCCTCTGTGTTCTTGCTCTTACCCTCTGTGGGCACCAGCTCCCTTGCAGTGCTCCTCGCTGTATAGTCCTTGTGGCTTAGCGCTTCTTTTTTGATTATAATAATAATAATTGCAGTGCTCCTCTTTCATAGTATTTGATTGGCCCCTCCTACTCTTATTACGTCCCCACTACTACTTCCTTCCACCTCCACTACTACCACTACTACTACCACTACCACCTCCACTACTACTACCACCTCCTGCCTATATATACCCATCCTGCTCTCCTCGTTAGTGTGACTTTGTAAATGGTCCAAGTCGGACCGAAACGTCGTCGTAAGCTCCTCTCTTCTATGTGCGGGTTATTTGTGTATCGTACCCGTGGCTCGGTTGGCAGCACACACTGAGTATGCACTAAGTGTCTGTGGTTCGTTCCCCGGCATGGGTGAAAACTTTGGGCATGTTTCCTTACGCCTGCTGTCCCTGTTCACCTAGAAGTAGGTATCTGGGTGTTAGTCGACTGGTGTAGGTGCATCCTAGGGGGTAGTATACCACAGATAGGGCTGGGCTTTGAAATGAGCTGAGGAAGGATACCAACTCTTGGCCAGTAACATTCATCTGTGTAAGGAAAAAAAGGCTATAAATTCTAGCAGAACGATATTTTACTGACGATAACGTTCCTAATAGAAATTACAAAGCTAGATGATTTATTCATGCAAAAAACATACACACACAAAAAAAAAAAAAACAGGCCAAGTGTCTACTGACAAATAGCTTTGGCAACAAATGACTACACACACACACACACACACACACACACACACACACACACACACACACACACACACACACACACACACACACACACACACACACCATAACAATCACATAGACAAAAGTCACGGGGGTGATAACAGACGTGATAATAATAATAATAATAATAATAATATCTTTATCTCTACAAGTACATATACAAGGTATACAGGCCTAGCTGACATCAATGACATACTACTATGTAGAAAGCTCCTGTTTATGCAGAGCATTTCGGGCAAATTAGGTCTTGATGTTTTCCAGCCTGGACATAAGATCCTGAGGAAAGACAAGGGGAACAGAGGGGAAGGAGGAGTTGCATTGCTCATCAAAAACCAGCGGAGTTTTGAGGAAATGGAACGACTGTCAGAGGAGTAAAGGACGATTACATAGAAGGAACACTTCAAACTGGGGTCCAGAAATGATGATAGCAGTGATGTACAACAGGCCATCGAGCAGCAGGCGCCCAAGACAAGCATACGATGAGAGCAACAGAGAGATGGTGGACACACTAGCTGAGGTTACCAGAAGGGCCCACATGAGCAGAGCAAAATTTCTAATCATGGGGGATTTTAACCATAAGGAGATTGACTGGGAAAATCTGGAACAACATAGGGGACCAGTGACGTGGAGAGCCAAGATGCTGGAGGCAGTACTGGAAAACGTCATGTAACAACATGTTGAGGGGACAACCAGAAAGAGAGGAAACGATGATATCACACACGAAAGGTCTCTTAGCGCTAGCGATTATGTGGTCCTGAGTTAACAATGGAGAGTGAAGCAGTACAAGAAGGACGGGAGAAGCCAAACTTCCAAAAAGGGGACTACACAGGTATGAGGAATTCCTACATGAGATGCAGTGAGTAAGTGAGATACAGGGGAAAACAGTAAATAAAATGATGGAACACGCGACCACAAAGTGCAGGGAGGCAGTGGAGACGTTCGTGCCAAGGGGCAACAGAAACAACGGGAAGACAAGAGTCCATGTTGACCCAGAGGTGTGGAGAAACCAAAGCCAAGTGTGCTAAAGCATGGAGATAAGCCCAGCGACAGTACGAGAATGACATGGCATCAAAAACAAAATCTGACCCAAAATTGTTGTACAGCCACATCAGGAGGAAAAACAACAGTCAAGGACCAGGAAGGAAGGAGGGGAGTTCACAGGGAACGAACAGGAAATAGGTGAGGAGCTCAGCTCACGATTCAGGGAGGTATTCGCAATGGAGACAGAGAGAATTCCAACAAACCGAGATGATGAGGTGCATCAACAAATGCTGGATACACTACACACAACCGAAGAGGAGATGAAGAAACTGCTAGGGAAACTAGATACCTCGAAGGCGGTGAGCCCAGATAACATTTTTTCTTGGGTCCTGAGAGAGGGAGCATATGCACTGTGTGTGCTGCTAACAACAACCTTCAATAAATCTATCGAAACAGGGCAACAGCCTGAGGTGTAATCCTGATTTTTAAGGAGGCAGGCTTCACTAAATTACAGACCAATGTCACTGACATATACAGTATGTAAACTTATCGAGAAGATTATCAGGAGAAGAGTGGTGGAGCACCTAGAAAGAAACGGGCTAATGCATGACAACTAGCACGGTTTCAGGGAAGGGGAATCCTGCATCACAAATCTATTAGAGCTCTATGACAAAGTAACAGAAGTAAGACAGGAGAGAGAAGGATCAGTAGACTGCATCTTCTTGGACTGCAAGAAGGCTTTCGACACAGTACCACATAAGAGACTATTTGAAAAGTTAGAGGAGCAGGCAGGAATAACAGAGAAAGTACTGCATTGTATCAGGGAATATCTGATAGGAAGGAAACTGTGTTGGTACGAGACGAGGTGTCAGTGGGTGCATGTGTCGAGTGGGATTCCACATGGGTCAGTACTAGGTCCTGTGCTGTTTCTTGTATATATGAATGACATGACGGAAGGGATAGACTCAGAAGTGTCCCTGTTTGCAGACGATTTGGAGTTAATGAGGAGAATACAAACGGACGAGGATCAGGCAAGCCTAAAAGGAGATCTCGACAGGCTGCAAACCTGGTTCGACAAATGGCTCCTGGAGTTTACTCCCCAGCAAGTGTATAGTTATTAAGCTTGGGAAAGGACAAAGAAGACCACAGATGAAGTACAGTCTAAGAGGTTAAAAGCTGCAAGACTCACTCAAGGAAAAGGATCTTGGGGTGAGCATCATACCAAGCACATCTTTTGAGAAGCACATCAACCAAATAACTGCTGCATCATATGGGCGGCTAAGAATAGTAGTCATTCAGGACACTGTACACCGTGTACGTCAGGCCCATATTGGAGCATAGAATTCACACCTGGTCAAACACGTTCTGGAGCTAAGGGGTATGTCCTGCGAGGAGAGGTTAAGGGAACTTAACCTAACAACACTGGAGGACAGTTAGAGATAGGGGAGGACATGATAACGAAATATGCAATACTGAGATAGGGACAGTTTGTTTCAGAGACGGGACACAGCAACAAAGGGCCACAGATGGAAGCTGAAAACTCAGATGAGTCACAGGGAAGTTAGAAAGTACCTCCCCAGTCACAGAGTTGTCAGAAAGTGGAGCAGTCTCGAGAGTGATGTAGTGGAGGCAGGATCTATACAAAGCTTTAAGACGAGAAAGTGGACCTAGTAGCAATCAGCGAAGAGGCGGGGCCAGGAACTATGATTCGACCCCTGTAACCACAAATAGGTAAGAACAAATAGGCAAGAACACAATTCCCCCCCCCCCCACACACACACACTCGCGCAGGAGTTCGGTTTGCTTGACTGACTTATGTTCAAAAGTGCGAAATGCAAGAACACATGCCTACGCACATGTACACATTTATATAGACACACTTCAAACACATACGTATACACATATTCACGTTGGGCACGTCTAAACAATATTCTCAGTGTTCATTAGCAGTTGTAGTTTTCGGCTACACAGACAGGTGTGGACATAACCACTAGACTAAGTAAGGTTTGTCAGGAAACTAGGACAAGTGTTTCCTGTCTTAGTCATATGATGACCCACAGCTGGAACTTTAGGTCATCTGATCGAGGACTTCCGCTGGTTTACCGGTCTACCCCTTTAACAATGGGGTGAACCAGTTATAATTATAACCTTCATTATATGGAAGAGTATCCTGGCAGTACCTAAATAAAACATACCATCAGGGTTATGGTATTTTATTAATAATGACGTTTTGACCACCAGGAACTATAAATCAAAGTCCCTGGTGGGCGAAAAGGTCTTCCCAATAAAAATACAGTAACCTGCATTGAGTGGACTATTTGCATACATTAGCAGGTGTTGTTTATATGGGTCGTTATAGCCAGGACGTGACGCAGTACGTACACATGAAAGCCATAATGGTATATGTGTATAATCACATATATTTTTTACTATTTGTAAACAAATTCGGTTAGGTTAGGTTAGGTTAGGTTAGGTTAGGTTAGGTAAGGTTAGGTAAGGTTCGTCAGGAAACAGGACAAATGTTTCCTGACGCGGGTCTTAGTTAGATGATGACCCGCCTTTGGAGCTTTTGGTCATCTGACCGAGGCCTTCCGCTGGCTTACCGGTCCACCCCTTTAAAAATTATGGTCATTTATAACAAATTCGGTATAGGAGTAAAGGAAAAATTTGTTCTAAATCTTAATAGGCATGTAGTCTACAGGCTGATTTAGGCTGCTCAGTTCTAATCCACGCTGTTCTAGGCTACTCCAGGCTGCTCTAGGCAACTCCAGGCTGCTCTAGGCTACTCCAGGCTGCTCTAGGCTACTCCAGACTGCTCTAGAGTATTCCAGAATGCTCTAGGCTACTCCAGACTGCTCTAGGTTACTCCAGACTGCTCTAGGCAACTCCAGGCTGGTCTAGGCTACTCCAGGCTGCTCTAGGCTACTCCAGACTGCTCTAGAGTATTCCAGAATGCTCTAGGCTACTCCAGACTGCTCTAGGTTACTCCAGACTGCTCTAGGCTACTCCAGACTTCTCTAGGTTACTCCAGACTGCTCTAGAGTACTCCAGACTGCTCTAGGCTACTCCAGACTGCTCTAGGTTACTCCAGACTGCTCTAGAGTACTCCAGAATGCTCTAGGCTACTCCAGACTGCTCTAGGTTACTCCAGACTGCTCTAGGTTACTCCAGACTACTCTAGGCTACTCCAGACTACTCTAGGCTACTCCAGACTACTCTAGACTACTCCAGACTGCTCTAAGCTACTCCAGACTGCTCTAGGTTACTCCAGGCTGCTCTAGGCTGCTCCAGACTGCTCTAGGCTATTCCAGACTCCTCTAGGCTATTCCAGACTGCTCTAGGTTACTCCAGACTGCTCTAGGTTACTCCAGACTGCTCTAGGTTACTCCAGACTGCTCTAGGCAATTCCAGACTGCTCTAGGCTATTCCAAACTGCTCTAGGCTGCTCCAGACTGCTCTAGGTTACTCCAGACTGCTCTAGGCTACTCCAGACTGCTCTAGGTTACTCCAGACTGCTCTAGGCTACTCCAGACTGCTCTAGGTTACTCCAGACTGCTCTAGGCTACTCCAGACTGCTCTAGGTTACTCCAGACTGCTCTAGGCTACTCCAGACTGCTCTAGGTTACTCCAGACTGCTCTAGGCTATTCCAGACTGCTCTAGGTTACTCCAGACTGCTCTAGGTTACTCCAGACTGCTCTAGGTTACTCCAGACTGCTCTAGGCTACTCCAGACTGCTCTACGTTACTCCAGACTGCTCTAGGCTATTCCAGACTGCTCTAGGTTACTCCAGACTGCTCTAGGTTACTCCAGACTGCTCTAGGTTACTCCAGACTGCTCTAGGCTACTCCAGACTGCTCTAGGTTACTCCAGACTGCTCTAGGCTACTCCAGACTGCTCTAGGCTACTCCAGACTGCTCTAGGCTATTCCAGACTGCTCTAGGTTACTCCAGACTGCTCTAGGTTACTCCAGACTGCTCTAGGTTACTCCAGACTGCTCTAGGTTACTCCAGACTGCTCTAGGTTACTCCAGACTGCTCTAGGTTACTCCAGACTGCTCTAGGTTACTCCAGACTGCTCTAGCTTACTCCAGACTGCTCTAGGTTACTCCAGACTGCTCTAGGTTACTCCAGACTGCTCTAGGTTACTCCAGACTGCTCTAGGCTACTCCAGACTTCTCTAGGTTACTCCAGACTGCTCTAGGCTACTCCAGACTGCTCTAGGCTACTCCAGACTGCTCTAGGCTACTCCAGACTGCTCTAGGTTACTCCAGACTGCTCTAGGTTACTCCAGACTGCTCTAGGCTACTCCAGACTGCTCTAGGCTACTCCAGACTGTTCTTGGCTACTCCAGACTGCTCTAGGCTACTCCAGACTGCTCTAGGCTACTCCAGACTGCTCTAGGTTACTCCAGACTGCTCTAGGTTACTCCAGACTGCTCTAGGTTACTCCGGACTGCTCTAGGATACTCCAGAGTGCTCTAGGCTACTCCAGACTGCTCTAGGTTACTCCAGACTGCTCTAGGTTACTCCAGACTGCTCTAGCTACTCCAGACTGTTCTTGGCTACTCCAGACTGCTCTAGGCTACTCCAGACTGCTCTAGGTTACTCCAGACTGCTCTAGGCTACTCCAGACTGTTCTTGGCTACTCCAGACTGCTCTAGGCTACTCCAGACTGCTCTAGGCTACTCCAGACTGCTCTAGGCAACTCCAGACTGCTCTAGGCAACTCCAGACTGCTCTAGGTTACTCCAGACTGCTCTAGGTTACTCCAGACTGCTCTAGGTTACTCCAGACTGCTCTAGGTTACTCCAGACTGCTCTAGGTTACTCCAGACTGCTCTAGGTTACTCCAGACTGCTCTAGCTTACTCCAGACTGCTCTAGGTTACTCCAGACTGCTCTAGGTTACTCCAGACTGCTCTAGGTTACTCCAGACTGCTCTAGGCTACTCCAGACTGCTCTAGGTTACTCCAGACTGCTCTAGGCTACTCCAGACTGCTCTAGGCTACTCCAGACTGCTCTAGGCTACTCCAGACTGCTCTAGGTTACTCCAGACTGCTCTAGGTTACTCCAGACTGCTCTAGGCTACTCCAGACTGTTCTTGGCTACTCCAGACTGCTCTAGGCTACTCCAGACTGCTCTAGGCTACTCCAGACTGCTCTAGGCTACTCCAGACTGTTCTTGGCTACTCCAGACTGCTCTAGGCTACTCCAGACTGCTCTAGGCTACTCCAGACTGCTCTAGGTTACTCCAGACTGCTCTAGGTTACTCCAGACTGCTCTAGGTTACTCCGGACTGCTCTAGGATACTCCAGAGTGCTCTAGGCTACTCCAGACTGCTCTAGGTTACTCCAGACTGCTCTAGGTTACTCCAGACTGCTCTAGCTACTCCAGACTGTTCTTGGCTACTCCAGACTGCTCTAGGCTACTCCAGACTGCTCTAGGTTACTCCAGACTGCTCTAGGCTACTCCAGACTGTTCTTGGCTACTCCAGACTGCTCTAGGCTACTCCAGACTGCTCTAGGCTACTCCAGACTGCTCTAGGCAACTCCAGACTGCTCTAGGCAACTCCAGACTGCTCTAGGTTACTCCAGACTGCTCTAGGCTACTCCAGACTGCTCTAGGTTACTCCAGACTGCTCTAGGCTACTCCAGACTGCTCTAGGTTACTCCAGACTGCTCAAGGTACTCCAGACTGTTCTTGGCTACTCCAGACTGCTCTAGGCTACTCCAGACTGCTCTAGGCTACTCCAGACTGCTCTAGGCTACTCCCGACTACTCTAGGCTACTCCAGACTGCTCTAGGTTACTCCAGACTGCTCTAGGCTACTCCAGACTGCTCTAGGCTACTCCAGACTGCTCTAGGCTACTCCAGACTGCTCTAGGCTACTCCAGACTGCTCTAGGCTACTCCAGACTGCTCTAGGCTACTCCAGACTGCTCTAGGCTACACTCTGGGAGATCAGATCCTCCTTTATTTTTGAACACCATATAAATAATTAAAGCCAAAAAAAAGGAGGGGGGGGGGTTCGCAGCAGCCGAAATGATCCTTACTGACTGAGGGCAAATGGGCGAAAACCAGGAAGGATCTTGAGAGGGCAGGCAGTTAAGTTTAGATTAGAATCCAAACTTCTTCACCTTGGACCTGAAACCTTATTTAGGTTAAGCTATCTACTTGAGGCTTTAGTGAGTCTTAGTGTTGACAGTTAAGGATATGCTTGAGGGGAGGGAGGGAGAGAGGGAGGGAGGGAGGGAGGGGGAGAGGGAGGGGGAGAGGGAGGGGGAGAGGGAGGGAGAGAGGGAGGGGGAGAGGGAGGGAGGGAGGGAGTGGGAGAGGGAGGGGGAGAGGGAGGGAGGGAGGGAGAGAGAGAGGGAGAGAGAGGGAGAGAAAATGAGGGGAAAGGAAGAGGGAGGGAGGGAAGGACGGAAAGACACAGAGAAGGGGAAGGAGGGAGATATACATAAAAAGGGAGGGAGGAAGGGAGAGAGAGAGAAAGGAAGGGAGAGAGGTGTACGTAGAGGGTCTACAGACTAGTAATCACAGATTAATTACTTAAAAAAGTAAAGCGATTTTCTTATTCTTTGTCATTATTTCTCGTTTCTTCCTCCCTCTTATTCTTTAATTTCCCCTCCCTCTTATTCTTTAACTTCCCCTCCCTCTTATTCTTTAATTTCCCCTCCCTCTTATTCTTTAATTTCCCCTCCCTCTTATTCTTTAATTTCCCCTCCCTCTTATTCTTTAATTTCCCCTCCCTCTTATTCTTTAATTTCCACTCCCTCTTATTCTTTAATTTCCCCTCCCTCTTAATCTTTAATTTCCCCTCCCTCTTATTCTTTAATTTCCCCTCCCTCTTATTCTTTAATTTCCCCTCCCTCTTATTCTTTAATTTCCCCTCCCTCTTATTCTTTAATTTCCCCTCCCTCTTATTCTTTAATTTCCCCTCCCTCTTATTCTTTAATTTCCCCTCCCTCTTATTCTTTAATTTCCCCTCCCTCTTATTCTTTAATTTCCCCTCCCTCTTATTCTTTAATTTCCCCTCCCTCTTATTCTTTAATTTCCCCTCCCTCTTATTCTTTAATTTCCCCTCCCTCTTATTCTTTAATTTCCCCTCCCTCTTATTCTTTAATTTCCCCTCCCTCTTATTCTTTAATTTCCCCTCCCTCTTATTCTTTAATTTCCCCTCCCTCTTATTCTTTAACTTCCCCTCCCTCTTATTCTTTAACTTCCCCTCCCTCTTATTCTTTAACTTCCCCTCCCTGGCTGCCTTCAAGAGAGAGCTGGACAGATACCTAAAGTCAGTGCCGGATCAGCCGGGATGTGGCTCGTACGTCGGACTGCGTGCGGCCAGCAGTAACAGCCTAGTTGATCAGGCCCTGATCCATCGGGAGGCCAGGTCATGGACCGGGCCGCGGGGGCGTTGAACCCCGGAATAACCTCCAGGTAACCTCCAGGAACCCTCTTATTCTTTAATTTCCCCTCCCTCTTATTCTTTAATTTCCCCTCCCTCTTATTCTTTAATTTCCCCTCCCTCTTATTCTTTAATTTCCCCTCCCTCTTATTCTTTAATTTCCCCTCCCTCTTATTCTTTAATTTCCCCTCCCCCTTATTCTTTAATTTCCCCTCCCTCTTATTCTTTAATTCCCCTCCCTCTTATTCTTTAATTTCCCCTCCCTCTTATTCTTTAGTTTCCCCTCCCTCTTATTCTTTAATTTCCCCTCCCTCTTATTCTTTAATTTCCCCTCCCTCTTATTCTTTAATTTCCCCTCCCTCTTATTCTTTAATTTCCCCTCCCTCTTATTCTTTAATTTCCCCTCCCTCTTATTCTTTAATTTCCCCTCCCTCTTATTCTTTAATTTCCCCTCCCTCTTATTCTTTAATTTCCCCTCCCTCTTATTCTTTAATTTCCCCTCCCTCTTATTCTTTAATTTCCCCTCCCTCTTATTCTTTAACTTCCCCTCCCTCTTATTCTTTAATTTCCCCTCCCTCTTATTCTTTAATTTCCCCTCCCTCTTATTCTTTAATTTCCCCTCCCTCTTATTCTTTAACTTCCCCTCCCTCTTATTCTTTAATTTCCCCTCCCTCTTATTCTTTAATTTCCCCTCCCTCTTATTCTTTAATTTCCCCTCCCTCTTATTCTTTAATTTCCCCTCCCTCTTATTCTTTAACTTCCCCTCCCTCTTATTCTTTAAATTCCCCTCCCTCTTATTCTTTAACTTCCCCTCCCTCTTATTCTTTAACTGCCCCTCCCTCTTATTCTTTAACTTCCCCTCCCTCTTATTCTTTAATTTCCCCTCCCTCTTATTCTTTAATTTCCCCTCCCTCTTATTCTTTAACTTCCCCTCCCTCTTATTCTTTAACTTCCCCTCCCTCTTATTCTTTAACTTCCCCTCCCTCTTATTCTTTAACTTCCCCTCCCTCTTCCTCTTGGAAGAAGATATCAGAATAATACATTATAATGAATACATGTCCATTGTTACACAATGTCGTTATTTTATGTCATTTCTCTCCTCTTCTCCTTTATCCCCTTCCTCTTCTTTTCCTTTCATCTTCCTCATCTTTCCTTTAATTTTTCATGGGCATCATCCTGATGCTTCAGTGCTCGACGGGTCAGACTGGGAGATAAGGTACAAATATAATCCTTGAGTCAACAAAGAGACGTGTAGATAGCCACATGTGGCTGGGTGTTCCCGGGGTGAGGGAGAGGGAAGGGTAGCCACATGTGGCTGGGTGTTCCCGGGGTGAGGGAGAGGGAAGGGTAGTCACATGTGGCTGGGTGTTCCCGGGGTGAGGGAGAGGGAAGGGTAGTCACATGTGGCTGGGTGTTCCCGGGGTGAGGGAGAGGGAAGGTAGCCACATGTGGCTGGGTGTTCCCGTGGTGAGGGAGAGGGAAGGTAGCCACATGTGGCTGGGTGTTCCCGGGGTGAGGGAGAGGGAAGGTAGCCACATGTGGCTGGGTGTTCCCGGGGTGAGGGAGAGGGAAGGGTAGCCACATGTGGCTGGGTGTTCCCGGGGTGAGGGAGAGGGAAGGGTAGCCACATGTGGCTGGGTGTTCCCGGG
>NC_091310.1:24817481-24852481 GCF_038502225.1 Cherax quadricarinatus | reverse complement strand
AAAACTTCCCTATCTTTATCTAAATACTGTTCACATATATGCTTCAATGTAAACACCTGATCTACACATCCCCTACCCACTCTAAAACCTCCTTGCTCATCCGCAATCCTACATTCTGTCTTACCTCTAATTCTTTCAATTATAACCCTACCGTACACTTTTCCTGGTATACTCAGTAAGCTTATTCCTCTATAATTTTTACAGTCTCTTTTGTCCCCTTTCCCTTTATATAAAGGGACTATACATGCTCTCTGCCAATCCCTAGGTACCTTCCCCTCTTTCATACATTTATTAAACAAAAGTACCAACCACTCCAACACTATATCCCCCCCTGCTTTTAACATTTCTGTCATGATCCCATCAGTTCCAGCTGCTTTACCCCCTTTCATTTTACGTAATGCCTCACGTACCTCCCCCACACTTACATTCTGCTCTTCTTCACTCCTAAATTTTTATTTTTTTTTTTATTATCACACCGGCCGATTCCCACCAAGGCAGGGTGGCCCGAAAAAGAAAAACTTTCACCATCATTCACTCCATCACTGTCTTGCCAGAAGGGTGCTTTACACTACAGTTTTTAAACTGCAACATTAACACCCCTCCTTCAGAGTGCAGGCACTGTACTTCCCATCTCCAGGACTCAAGTCCCGCCTGCCGGTTTCCCTGAATCCCTTCATAAATGTTACTTTGCTCACACTCCAACAGCACGTCAAGTATTAAAAACCATTTGTCTCCATTCACTCCTATCAAACACGCTCACGCATGCCTGCTGGAAGTCCAAGCCCCTCGCACACAAAACCTCCTTTACCCCCTCCCTCCAACCCTTCCTAGGCCGACCCCTACCCCGCCTTCCTTCCACTACAGACTGATACACTCTTGAAGTCATTCTGTTTCGCTCCATCCATATATATATATGTATATATTATATATATATATTATATATATATATTATATATATATTATATATATATATATATATATATATATATATATATATATATATATATATATATATATATATATATATATATATATATATATATGATTACAGTAAACAGGTGGTATCACAATATGCAGAATAACCATTATCAAAAAATAGTAGAATTCCAAGCGCTTTCGTGATTTCTCACATTATCAAGAAACTATAAAAAAAAGTTAACAGGAAGGCATATAATGACAAGACTACACCTCGCTGCCACCTCAGAACACCAGACATTTTATGTTGATGTAGATAGAAAGTCAGTGATCCATGAAACACAGCTTACATTCTACTCCCAAAAATTGTCCAATGTATATTAAATTCTACCCAAATTTTAATTTGTCTAATGTATCTTAAATTCTTCCCAAATACACCACACACACACACACACACACACACACACACACACACACACACACACACACACACACACACACACACACACACACACACACGAGTGTGTAGGTTCCAGCTGTTGTCCAAATCACTCTTGTTAATGTTATACATTATTAATGTTCTCTACGGGTGATGGATGTTAGGACTGAAGATCAATCCTTGACGTACCTCGGCTTGGATCTCTCTCTGTCCCGAAGATACATCGGTAAAAACTTGCATTCAACCCGTGTATATGTGACCCCTGTCAGTCCCCTTTTCCCTTCTCCACCCCTACCTGTCTTCGCACCACATTCCCCGCTCTTCCTCCCATCATCCTCTTTCGCTTCACCTCGCCTGGGTCTCACTACACTTTCCCTCGGACGCGTCCCTTCACGTTGTTGCGTCACAGTGAGAACGCATTATACTTACCTCCCTGCTGTCTCCCACATCACTGAGGCTTGACTCACGTCTCATTAATATTAATTCAACAAGATGAACGACCTAGACGACTGCTCTTACGCAGTTTCTGTCTGCCAGTTTGTATTTTGAGCTGAAAGAATGTTTTTTTTGTTCTTTTTTTTTTGTAGTTTTTGTCGATGTCGAGGTGTTGAGGGTTGAGGTGGGATGGTCGAAGTGGAAGGTGTTATTGTCGTTGCTGATGCTGTTATTGTCGTTGCTGATGCTGTTATTGTCGTTGCTGATGCTGTTATTGTTGTTGCTGATGCTGTTATTGTTGCTGATGCTGTTATTGTCGTTGCTGATGCTGTTATTGTCGTTGCTGATGCTGTTATTGTCGTTGCTGATGCTGTTATTGTCGTTGCTGATGCTGTTATTGTCGTTGCTGATGCTGTTATTGTTGTTGCTGATGCTGTTATTGTTGCTGATGCTGTTATTGTCGTTGCTGATGCTGTTATTGTCGTTGCTGATGCTGTTATTGTCGTTGCTGATGCTGTTATTGTCGTTGCTGATGCTGTTATTGTTGTTGCTGATGCTGTTATTGTTGTTGCTGATGCTGTTATTGTCGTTGCTGATGCTGTTATTGTCGTTGCTGATGCTGTTATTGTTGTTGCTGATGCTGTTATTGTTGTTGCTGATGCTGTTATTGTTGTTGCTGATGCTGTTATTGTCGTTGCTGATGCTGTTATTGTCGTTGCTGATGCTGTTATTGTTGCTGATGCTGTTATTGTCGTTGCTGATGCTGTTATTGTCGTTGCTGATGCTGTTATTGTCATTGCTGATGCTGTTATTGTTGCTGATGCTGTTATTGTCGTTGCTGATGCTGTTGTTGTTGCTGATGCTGTTATTGTCGTTGCTGATGCTGTTATTGTCGTTGCTGATGCTGTTATTGTTGTTGCTGATGCTGTTATTGTTGTTGCTGATGCTGTTATTGTCGTTGCTGATGCTGTTATTGTCGTTGCTGATGCTGTTATTGTCGTTGCTGATGCTGTTATTGTCGTTGCTGATGCTGTTATTGTCGTTGCTGATGCTGTTATTGTCGTTGCTGATGCTGTTATTGTCGTTGCTGATGCTGTTATTGTCGTTGCTGATGCTGTTATTGTCGTTGCTGATACTGTTATTGTTGTTGCTGATGCTGTTATTGTTGTTGCTACTGCCATTACTGCTGTTTCTATTGCTATTGTTATTGCTGCTCTTGTTGCTATTGTTGCTGTTGCCCCTTCTGCTATTGCTGTTGTTGCTGCTGTTATTGCTGTTGCTGTTACTGTTATTCCTGTTGTTTGTGCTGATGCTGTTATTGCTGTTGTTTCAATTGCTATTATTACTGTTCTTATTGCTGCTTTTATTGCTCTTATTGCTGTTGCTGTTATTGCTGTTGCTGCTGTTGTTGCTGCTGTTGCTGATACTGTTATTGATGTTTATGTTGCTGCTGTTGTTGTTGCTGTTGCTGCTGTTGTTGCTGCTGTTGCTCATACTGTTATTGATGTTTATGTTGCTGCTGTTGTTGTTGCTGCTGTCATTACTGTTGTTTCTATTGCTATTGTTATTGCTGCTCTTATTGCTATTGTTGCTGTTGCTCCTGCTGCTATTGCTGCTGTTATTGCTGTTGCTGTTACTGTTATTACTGTTGTTGGTACTGTTGTTTCAATTGCTGTTATTACTGTTGTTATTGCTGCTGTTATTGCTGTTGCTGTTATTGCTGTTACTGCTGTTATTGTTGCTGCTGTATTGCTGCTCTTGCTGATACTGTTATTGATGTTTATGTTGCTGCTGTTGGTGCTGTTATTGCTGTTATTGCTGCTGTTGGTGATGCTATTGTTGCTGTTGCTGCTGCCGCTGTTATTATTGTTGCTGCTGTTGCTACTACTGCTATTGCTGTAGTTGTTGCTGCTGCTATTATTGTTGTTGTTTCCGTTGCTCTTATTACTGTTGTTGCTGCTGCTGTTATTGCTGCTGTTGTTGCTGCTGTTATTGCTGCTGATGTTGCTGCTGATGTTACTGATGTTTTTTTGCCGTTATTGTTATTTCTCTACTGTTATTACTGTTATTGCTGCTGCTGCTGTTACTGACGATGTTGTTGCTTATGCTGTTTTTGCTGCTGCTGTTATTACTATTGTTGTTATTGCTAGTGATGCTGTCCTTGTTGTTGTTGTTGCTGCTGTTATTGCTACTGCTGCTGTTATTGCTATTGTTGCTGCTGTTGTTATTACCGTTGTTGTTGCTATTGCTGCTGTTATTGCTGTTGTATAAGAATGGTATACAATACCGACAAGATGAGAATTAAACACATGTACAACATCTGGGTATCTTTATTGTAGACGTTTCGCCATCCAGTGGCTTTATCAACACAAACGCAATGATATAACTTGAAGACAGAAGAACTATATACAGAAGATGAGGTAATCAGTCCCTCAACCTTGGGGTTGGTGTGATGAGCACCGGTGATCATCACACCAACTCCAAGGCTGAGGGATGATTACCTCATCTTTTTGTATATAGTTCTACTGTCTCCAGATTATGTATTGATAAAGCCGCTGGATGGCGAAACATCTACAATAAAGATATCCAGAGGTTGTACATGTGTTTAATTCTCATTGCTGTTGTTGCTGCTGCTGCTGCTGCTGCTGCTGTTATTACTGGTGTTGTTGCTGCTGCTGTTGTTATTACTGGTGTTGTTGCTGCTGCTGTTATTACTGGTGTTGTTGCTGCTGCTGTTATTACTGGTGTTGTTGCTGCTGCTGCTGTTATTACTGGTGTTGTTGCTGCTGCTGCTGTTATTACTGGTGTTGTTGCTGCTGCTGCTGCTGCTGCTGCTGTTATTACTGGTGTTGTTGCTGCTGCTGCTGTTATTACTGGTGTTGTTGCTGCTGCTGTTATTACTGGTGTTGTTGCTGCTGCTGCTGTTATTACTGGTGTTGTTGCTGCTGCTGCTGCTGCTGCTGCTGTTATTACTGGTGTTGTTGCTGCTGCTGCTGTTATTACTGGTGTTGTTGCTGCTGCTGTTATTACTGGTGTTGCTGCTGCTGTTATTACTGGTGTTGCTGCTGCTGCTGTTATTACTGGTGTTGTTGCTGCTGCTGTTATTACTGGTGTTGTTGTTGCTGCTGCTGTTATTACTGGTGTTGTTGCTGCTGCTGTTATTACTGGTGTTGTTGCTGCTGCTGCTGTTATTACTGGTGTTGTTGCTGCTGCTGTTATTACTGGTGTTGTTGCTGCTGCTGTTATTACTGGTGTTGTTGCTGCTGCTGCTGTTATTACTGGTGTTGTTGCTGCTGCTGTTATTACTGGTGTTGCTGCTGCTGCTGCTGTTATTACTGGTGTTGTTGCTGCTGCTGTTATTACTGGTGTTGTTGCTGCTGCTGTTATTACTGGTGTTGTTGCTGCTGCTGCTGTTATTACTGGTGTTGTTGCTGCTGCTGTTATTACTGGTGTTGTTGCTGCTGCTGCTGTTATTACTGGTGTTGTTGCTGCTGCTGTTATTACTGGTGTTGTTGCTGCTGCTGTTATTACTGGTGTTGTTGCTGCTGCTGCTGTTATTACTGGTGTTGTTGCTGCTGCTGCTGCTGCTGCTGCTGTTATTACTGGTGTTGTTGCTGCTGCTGCTGTTATTACTGGTGTTGTTGCTGCTGCTGTTATTACTGGTGTTGCTGCTGCTGTTATTACTGGTGTTGCTGCTGCTGCTGTTATTACTGGTGTTGTTGCTGCTGCTGTTATTACTGGTGTTGTTGCTGCTGCTGCTGTTATTACTGGTGTTGTTGCTGCTGCTGTTATTACTGGTGTTGTTGCTGCTGCTGTTATTACTGGTGTTGCTGCTGCTGTTATTACTGGTGTTGTTGCTGCTGCTGCTGTTATTACTGGTGTTGTTGTTGCTGCTGTTATTACTGGTGTTGTTGCTGCTGCTGTTATTACTGGTGTTGCTGCTGCTGCTGTTATTACTGGTGTTGTTGCTGCTGCTGTTATTACTGGTGTTGTTGCTGCTGCTGTTATTACTGGTGTTGTTGCTGCTGCTGTTATTACTGGTGTTGTTGCTGCTGCTGTTATTACTGGTGTTGTTGCTGCTGCTGTTATTACTGGTGTTGTTGCTGCTGCTGTTATTACTGGTGTTGTTGTTGCTGCTGCTGTTATTACTGGTGTTGTTGTTGCTGCTGCTGTTATTACTGGTGTTGTTGCTGCTGCTGTTATTACTGGTGTTGTTGTTGCTGCTGCTGTTATTACTGGTGTTGCTGCTGCTGCTGTTATTACTGGTGTTGTTGCTGCTGCTGTTATTACTGGTGTTGTTGCTGCTGCTGTTATTACTGGTGTTGTTGCTGCTGCTGTTATTACTGGTGTTGTTGTTGCTGCTGCTGTTATTACTGGTGTTGTTGTTGCTGCTGCTGTTATTACTGGTGTTGTTGCTGCTGCTGTTATTACTGGTGTTGTTGCTGCTGCTGTTATTACTGGTGTTGTTGTTGCTGCTGCTGTTATTACTGGTGTTGCTGCTGCTGCTGTTATTACTGGTGTTGTTGTTGCTGCTGCTGTTATTACTGGTGTTGTTGCTGCTGCTGTTATTACTGGTGTTGCTGCTGCTGCTGTTATTACTGGTGTTGTTGCTGCTGCTGTTATTACTGGTGTTGTTGCTGCTGCTGTTATTACTGGTGTTGTTGCTGCTGCTGTTATTACTGGTGTTGTTGTTGCTGCTGCTGTTATTACTGGTGTTGTTGTTGCTGCTGCTGTTATTACTGGTGTTGTTGCTGCTGCTGTTATTACTGGTGTTGTTGCTGCTGCTGTTATTACTGGTGTTGTTGCTGCTGCTGTTATTACTGGTGTTGTTGCTGCTGCTGTTATTACTGGTGTTGTTGCTGCTGTTATTACTGGTGTTGTTGCTGCTGCTGTTATTACTGGTGTTGTTGCTGCTGCTGTTATTACTGGTGTTGTTGCTGCTGCTGTTATTACTGGTGTTGTTGCTGCTGCTGTTATTACTGGTGTTGTTGCTGCTGTTATTACTGGTGTTGTTGCTGCTGCTGTTATTACTGGTGTTGTTGCTGCTGCTGTTATTACTGGTGTTGCTGCTGCTGCTGTTATTACTGGTGTTGCTGCTGCTGCTGTTATTACTGGTGTTGCTGCTGCTGCTGCTGTTATTACTGGTGTTGCTGCTGCTGCTGTTATTACTGGTGTTGTTGCTGCTGCTGCTGTTATTACTGGTGTTGCTGCTGCTGCTGTTATTACTGGTGTTGTTGCTGCTGCTGCTGTTATTACTGGTGTTGTTGCTGCTGCTGTTATTACTGGTGTTGTTGCTGCTGCTGTTATTACTGGTGTTGTTGCTGCTGCTGTTATTACTGGTGTTGTTGCTGCTGCTGTTATTACTGGTGTTGTTGCTGCTGCTGTTATTACTGGTGTTGTTGCTGCTGCTGCTGTTATTACTGGTGTTGCTGCTGCTGCTGTTATTACTGGTGTTGTTGCTGCTGCTGTTATTACTGGTGTTGCTGCTGCTGCTGTTATTACTGGTGTTGTTGCTGCTGCTGCTGTTATTACTGGTGTTGTTGCTGCTGCTGTTATTACTGGTGTTGTTGCTGCTGCTGTTATTACTGGTGTTGCTGCTGCTGCTGTTATTACTGGTGTTGTTGCTGCTGCTGCTGTTATTACTGGTGTTGTTGCTGCTGCTGCTGTTATTACTGGTGTTGCTGCTGCTGCTGTTATTACTGGTGTTGTTGTTGCTGCTGCTGTTATTACTGGTGTTGCTGCTGCTGCTGTTATTACTGGTGTTGTTGCTGCTGCTGTTATTACTGGTGTTGTTGTTGCTGCTGTTATTACTGGTGTTGTTGCTGCTGCTGCTGTTATTACTGGTGTTGTTGCTGCTGCTGTTATTACTGGTGTTGTTGCTGCTGCTGTTATTACTGGTGTTGTTGCTGCTGCTGTTATTACTGGTGTTGCTGCTGTTATTACTGGTGTTGTTGCTGCTGCTGTTATTACTGTTGTTGTTGCTGCTGCTGTTATTACTGGTGTTGTTGCTGCTGCTGTTATTACTGGTGTTGCTGCTGCTGCTGTTATTACTGGTGTTGCTGCTGCTGCTGCTGTTATTACTGGTGTTGTTGCTGCTGCTGTTATTACTGGTGTTGTTGCTGCTGCTGTGTTGCTGCTGCTGCTGTTATTACTGGTGTTGTTTGCTGCTGCTGTTATTACTGGTGTTGTTGCTGCTGCTGTTATTACTGGTGTTGCTGCTGCTGCTGCTGTTATTACTGGTGTTATTACTTGTTGTTGCTGCTGCTGTTATTACTGGTGTTGCTGCTGCTGCTGTTATTACTGGTGTTGTTGCTGCTGCTGTTATTACTGGTGTTGTTGCTGCTGCTGTTATTACTGGTGTTGTTGCTGCTGCTGTTATTACTGGTGTTGCTGCTGCTGTTATTACTGGTGTTGTTGCTGCTGCTGTTATTACTGGTGTTGTTGCTGCTGCTGTTATTACTGGTGTTGTTGCTGCTGCTGCTGTTATTACTGGTGTTGTTGCTGCTGCTGTTATTACTGGTGTTGTTGCTGCTGCTGCTGTTATTACTGGTGTTGCTGCTGCTGCTGTTATTACTGGTGTTGTTGCTGCTGCTGTTATTACTGGTGTTGCTGCTGCTGCTGTTATTACTGGTGTTGTTGCTGCTGCTGCTGTTATTACTGGTGTTGTTGTTGCTGCTGTTATTACTGGTGTTGTTGCTGCTGCTGTTATTACTGGTGTTGTTGCTGCTGCTGCTGTTATTACTGGTGTTGCTGCTGCTGCTGTTATTACTGGTGTTGTTGCTGCTGCTGTTATTACTGGTGTTGCTGCTGCTGCTGTTATTACTGGTGTTGTTGCTGCTGCTGCTGTTATTACTGGTGTTGCTGCTGCTGCTGTTATTACTGGTGTTGTTGCTGCTGCTGCTGTTATTACTGGTGTTGCTGCTGCTGCTGTTATTACTGGTGTTGTTGCTGCTGCTGCTGTTATTACTGGTGTTGCTGCTGCTGCTGTTATTACTGGTGTTGTTGCTGCTGCTGTTATTACTGGTGTTGTTGCTGCTGCTGCTGTTATTACTGGTGTTGTTGCTGCTGCTGTTATTACTGGTGTTGTTGCTGCTGCTGCTGTTATTACTGGTGTTGTTGCTGCTGCTGTTATTACTGGTGTTGTTGCTGCTGCTGTTATTACTGGTGTTGTTGCTGCTGCTGTTATTACTGGTGTTGCTGCTGCTGTTATTACTGGTGTTGCTGCTGCTGTTATTACTGGTGTTGTTGCTGCTGCTGTTATTACTGGTGTTGTTGCTGCTGCTGCTGTTATTACTGGTGTTGCTGCTGCTGCTGTTATTACTGGTGTTGTTGTTGCTGCTGTTATTACTGGTGTTGTTGCTGCTGCTGCTGTTATTACTGGTGTTGTTGCTGCTGCTGTTATTACTGGTGTTGTTGCTGCTGCTGTTATTACTGGTGTTGTTGCTGCTGCTGCTGTTATTACTGGTGTTGTTGCTGCTGCTGTTATTACTGGTGTTGTTGTTGCTGCTGCTGTTAAATAAGCGCAACAGCTACTATTTTACAGAAGAACAAATCACGTGACAAATCTTTGTCATACGATCACTCATTCACTGGTGTGTTGCTGTGGTGGGAGCGTGGCTGGTAGCAACCACTGGTGTGTTGCTGTGGTGCGGCGTGGCTGGTAACAACCACTGGTGTGTTGCTGTGGTGGGAGCGTGGCTGGTAACAACCACTGGTGTGTTGCTGTGGTGGGAGCGTGGCTGGTAACAACCACTGGTGTGTTGCTGTGGTAGGGGCGTGGCTGGTAACAACCACTGGTGTGTTGCTGTGGTGGGAGCGTGGCTGGTAACAACCACTGGTGTGTTGCTGTGGTGGGAGCGTGGCTGGTAACAACCACTGGTGTGTTGCTGTGGTAGGGGCGTGGCTGGTAACAACCACTGGTGTGTTGCTGTGGTGGGAGCGTGGCTGGTAACAACCACTGGTGTGTTGCTGTGGTGGGAGCGTGGCTGGTAACAACCACTGGTGTGTTGCTGTGGTGGGGGCGTGGCTGGTAACAACCACTGGTGTGTTGCTGTGGTGGGAGCGTGCCTGGTAACAACCACTGGTGTGTTGCTGTGGTGGGAGCGTGGCTGGTAACAACCACTGGTGTGTTGCTGTGGTAGGGGCGTGGCTGGTAACAACCACTGGTGTGTTGCTGTGGTGGGAGCGTGGCTGGTAACAACCACTGGTGTGTTGCTGTGGTGGGAGCGTGGCTGGTAACAACCACTGGTGTGTTGCTGTGGTGGGAGCGTGGCTGGTAACAACCACTGGTGTGTTGCTGTGGTGGGAGCGTGGCTGGTAACAACCACTGGTGTGTTGCTGTGGTGGGGCGTGGCTGGTAACAACCACTGGTGTGTTGCTGTGGTGGGAGCGTGGCTGGTAACAACCACTGGTGTGTTGCTGTGGTGGGAGCGTGGCTGGTAACAACCACTGGTGTGTTGCTGTGGTGGGAGCGTGGCTGGTAACAACCACTGGTGTGTTGCTGTGGTGGGGCGTGGCTGGTAACAACCACTGGTGTGTTGCTGTGGTGGGAGCGTGGCTGGTAACAACCACTGGTGTGTTGCTGTGGTGGGAGCGTGGCTGGTAACAACCACTGGTGTGTTGCTGTGGTAGGGGCGTGGCTGGTAACAACCACTGGTGTGTTGCTGTGGTGGGAGCGTGGCTGGTAACAACCACTGGTGTGTTGCTGTGGTGGGAGCGTGGCTGGTAACAACCACTGGTGTGTTGCTGTGGTAGGGGCGTGGCTGGTAACAACCACTGGTGTGTTGCTGTGGTGGGAGCGTGGCTGGTAACAACCACTGGTGTGTTGCTGTGGTGGGAGCGTGGCTGGTAACAACCACTGGTGTGTTGCTGTGGTGGGGGCGTGGCTGGTAACAACCACTGGTGTGTTGCTGTGGTGGGAGCGTGCCTGGTAACAACCACTGGTGTGTTGCTGTGGTGGGAGCGTGGCTGGTAACAACCACTGGTGTGTTGCTGTGGTAGGGGCGTGGCTGGTAACAACCACTGGTGTGTTGCTGTGGTGGGAGCGTGGCTGGTAACAACCACTGGTGTGTTGCTGTGGTGGGAGCGTGGCTGGTAACAACCACTGGTGTGTTGCTGTGGTGGGAGCGTGGCTGGTAACAACCACTGGTGTGTTGCTGTGGTGGGAGCGTGCCTGGTAACAACCACTGGTGTGTTGCTGTGGTGGGAGCGTGGCTGGTAACAACCACTGGTGTGTTGCTGTGGTGGGAGCGTGGCTGGTAACAACCACTGGTGTGTTGCTGTGGTGGGAGCGTGCCTGGTAACAACCACTGGTGTGTTGCTGTGGTAGGGGCGTGGCTGGTAACAACCACTGGTGTGTTGCTGTGGTGGGAGCGTGCCTGGTAACAACCACTGGTGTGTTGCTGTGGTGGGAGCGTGGCTGGTAACAACCACTGGTGTGTTGCTGTGGTGGGAGCGTGCCTGGTCACAACCACTGGTGTGTTGCGGGGGTGGGGGCGTGGCTGGTAACAACCACTGGTGTGTTGCTGTGGTGGGAGCGTGGCTGGTAACAACCACTGGTGTGTTGCTGTGGTGGGAGCGTGGCTGGTAACAACCACTGGTGTGTTGCTGTGGTGGGAGCGTGGCTGGTAACAACCACTGGTGTGTTGCTGTGGTGGGAGCGTGGCTGGTAACAACCACTGGTGTGTTGCTGTGGTGGGAGCGTGGCTGGTAACAACCACTGGTGTGTTGCTGTGGTGGGAGCGTGGCTGGTAACAACCACTGGTGTGTTGCTGTGGTGGGGGCGTGGCTGGTAACAACCACTGGTGTGTTGCTGTGGTGGGAGCGTGGCTGGTAACAACCACTGGTGTGTTGCTGTGGTGGGAGCGTGGCTGGTAACAACCACTGGTGTGTTGCTGTGGTGGGAGCGTGGCTGGTAACAACCACTGGTGTGTTGCTGTGGTGGGGGCGTGGCTGGTAACAACCACTGGTGTGTTGCTGTGGTGGGGACGTGGCTGGTAACAACCACTGGTGTGTTGCTGTGGTGGGAGCGTGGCTGGTAACAACCACTGGTGTGTTGCTGTGGTGGGAGCGTGGCTGGTAACAACCACTGGTGTGTTGCTGTGGTGGGGGCGTGGCTGGTAACAACAACTGGTGTGTTGCTGTGGTGGCGTGGCTGTAACAACCAGGGCGTGGCTGGTAACAACCACTGGTGTGTTGCTGTGGTGAGGGCGTGGCTGGTAACAACCACTGGTGTGTTGCTGTGGTGGGAGCGTGGCTGGTAACAACCACTGGTGTGTTGCTGTGGTGAGGGCGTGGCTGGTAACAACCACTGGTGTGTTGCTGTGGTGGGGGCGTGCCTGGTAACAACCACTGGTGTGTTGCTGTGGTGGGAGCGTGGCTGGTAACAACCACTGGTGTGTTGCTGTGGTGAGGGCGTGGCTGGTAACAACCACTGGTGTGTTGCTGTGGTGGGGGCGTGGCTGGTAACAACCACTGGTGTGTTGCTGTGGTGAGGGCGTGGCTGGTAACAACCACTGGTGTGTTGCTGTGGTGAGGGCGTGGCTGGTAACAACCACTGGTGTGTTGCTGTGGTGAGGGCGTGCCTGGTAACAACCACTGGTGTGTTGCTGTGGTGGGAGCGTGGCTGGTAACAACCACTGGTGTGTTGCTGTGGTGAGGGCGTGGCTGGTAACAACCACTGGTGTGTTGCTGTGGTGGGAGCGTGGCTGGTAACAACCACTGGTGTGTTGCTGTGGTGGGAGCGTGGCTGGTAACAACCACTGGTGTGTTGCTGTGGTGGGAGCGTGGCTGGTAACAACCACTGGTGTGTTGCTGTGGTGGGAGCGTGGCTGGTAACAACCACTGGTGTGTTGCTGTGGTGGGAGCGTGGCTGGTAACAACCACTGGTGTGTTGCTGTGGTGGGGGCGTGGCTGGTAACAACCACTGGTGTGTTGCTGTGGTGAGGGCGTGGCTGGTAACAACCACTGGTGTGTTGCTGTGGTGGGAGCGTGGCTGGTAACAACCACTGGTGTGTTGCTGTGGTGGGAGCGTGGCTGGTAACAACCACTGGTGTGTTGCTGTGGTGGGAGCGTGGCTGGTAACAACCACTGGTGTGTTGCTGTGGTGGGAGCGTGGCTGGTAACAACCACTGGTGTGTTGCTGTGGTGGGAGCGTGGCTGGTAACAACCACTGGTGTGTTGCTGTGGTGGGGGCGTGGCTGGTAACAACCACTGGTGTGTTGCTGTGGTGGGAGCGTGGCTGGTAACAACCACTGGTGTGTTGCTGTGGTTGTTAGGTAAGACACATATGCAACAGTTAGACATCTTTATTCCGAAACGTTTCGCCTATACAGTAGGCTTCTTCAGTCGAATACAGAAAGTAGGCAGGAGCAGTAGAGATGTGAAGACGATGTAATCAGTCCATCACCCTTAAAGTCGTAGAATTTGAGGTTGTCAGTCCCTCGGCCTGGAGAAGTTCAGTTCCATAGTCAGGAACTATCTGAAGATCAAGCGACAGTGCGGAGACTTAAATACTGTCGGAAGGAGAGGTGCAGGGTAGTAGTAGTGGTAGTAGTAGTAGTGAGAGGCAACTGAGAGGTCATGTCCCTCTCAGATCCAACCCTTCTCACTTGAAAAGCTTGTCCAAGGTGTTTTCTGTACCAAGATGCCACGTGTTGCAGTGTCTGACAAGATGAACATCAAAATGGTATATACAATACCGACAGGTTGTTAGGTAAGACACATATGCAACAGTTAGACATCTTTATTCCGAAACGTTTCGCCTATACAGTAGGCTTCTTCAGTCGAATACAGAAAGTAGGCAGGAGCAGTAGAGATGTGAAGACGATGTAATCAGTCCATCACCCTTAAAGTCGTAGAATTTGAGGTTGTCAGTCCCTCGGCCTGGAGAAGTTCAGTTCCATAGTCAGGAACTATCTGAAGATCAAGCGACAGTGCGGAGACTTAAATACTGTCGGAAGGAGAGGTGCAGGGTAGTAGTAGTGGTAGTAGTAGTAGTGAGAGGCAACTGAGAGGTCATGTCCCTCTCAGATCCAACCCTTCTCACTTGAAAAGCTTGTCCAAGGTGTTTTCTGTACCAAGATGCCACGTGTTGCAGTGTCTGACAAGATGAACATCAAAATGGTATATACAATACCGACAGGTTGTTAGGTAAGACACATATGCAACAGTTAGACATCTTTATTCCGAAACGTTTCGCCTATACAGTAGGCTTCTTCAGTCGAATACAGAAAGTAGGCAGGAGCAGTAGAGATGTGAAGACGATGTAATCAGTCCATCACCCTTAAAGTCGTAGAATTTGGGTGATGGACTGATTACATCGTCTTCACATCTCTACTGCTCCTGCCTACTTTCTGTATTCGACTGAAGAAGCCTACTGTATAGGCGAAACGTTTCGGAATAAAGATGTCTAACTGTTGCATATGTGTCTTACCTAACAACCTGTCGGTATTGTATATACCATTTTGATGTTCATCTTGTCAGACACTGCAACACGTGGCATCTTGGTACAGAAAACACCTTGGACAAGCTTTTCAAGTGAGAAGGGTTGGATCTGAGAGGGACATGACCTCTCAGTTGCCTCTCACTACTACTACTACCACTACTACTATCCTGCACCTCTCCTTCCGACAGTATTTAAGTCTCCGCACTGTCGCTTGATCTTCAGATAGTTCCTGACTATGGAACTGAACTTCTCCAGGCCGAGGGACTGACAACCTCAAATTCTACGACTTTAAGGGTGATGGACTGATTACATCGTCTTCACATCTCTACTGCTCCTGCCTACTTTCTGTATTCGACTGAAGAAGCCTACTGTATAGGCGAAACGTTTCGGAATAAAGATGTCTAACTGTTGCATATGTGTCTTACCTAACAACCTGTCGGTATTGTATATACCATTTTGATGTTCATCTTGTCAGACACTGCAACACGTGGCATCTTGGTACAGAAAACACCTTGGACAAGCTTTTCAAGTGAGAAGGGTTGGATCTGAGAGGGACATGACCTCTCAGTTGCCTCTCACTACTACTACTACCACTACTACTACCCTGCACCTCTCCTTCCGACAGTATTTAAGTCTCCGCACTGTCGCTTGATCTTCAGATAGTTCCTGACTATGGAACTGAACTTCTCCAGGCCGAGGGACTGACAACCTCAAATTCTACGACTTTAAGGGTGATGGACTGATTACATCGTCTTCACATCTCTACTGCTCCTGCCTACTTTCTGTATTCGACTGAAGAAGCCTACTGTATAGGCGAAACGTTTCGGAATAAAGATGTCTAACTGTTGCATATGTGTCTTACCTAACAACCTGTCGGTATTGTATATACCATTTTGATGTTCATCTTGTC
Source organism: Cherax quadricarinatus (assembly GCF_038502225.1). Classification (NCBI taxonomy): domain Eukaryota; kingdom Metazoa; phylum Arthropoda; class Malacostraca; order Decapoda; family Parastacidae; genus Cherax; species Cherax quadricarinatus. The sequence continues at coordinate 24,837,337 of NC_091310.1, read as the reverse complement.
AGACACTGCAACACGTGGCATCTTGGTACAGAAAACACCTTGGACAAGCTTTTCAAGTGAGAAGGGTTGGATCTGAGAGGGACATGACCTCTCAGTTGCCTCTCACTACTACTACTACCACTACTACTACCCTGCACCTCTCCTTCCGACAGTATTTAAGTCTCCGCACTGTCGCTTGATCTTCAGATAGTTCCTGACTATGGAACTGAACTTCTCCAGGCCGAGGGACTGACAACCTCAAATTCTACGACTTTAAGGGTGATGGACTGATTACATCGTCTTCACATCTCTACTGCTCCTGCCTACTTTCTGTATTCGACTGAAGAAGCCTACTGTATAGGCGAAACGTTTCGGAATAAAGATGTCTAACTGTTGCATATGTGTCTTACCTAACAACCTGTCGGTATTGTATATACCATTTTGATGTTCTTCGTGTTGCTGTGGTGGGGGCGTGGCTGGTAACAACCACTGGTGTGTTGCTGTGGTGAGGGCGTGGCTGGTAACAACCACTGGTGTGTTGCTGTGGTGGGAGCGTGGCTGGTAACAACCACTGGTGTGTTGCTGTGGTGGGAGCGTGGCTGGTAACAACCACTGGTGTGTTGCTGTGGTGGGAGCGTGGCTGGTAACAACCACTGGTGTGTTGCTGTGGTGGGAGCGTGGCTGGTAACAACCACTGGTGTGTTGCTGTGGTGGGAGCGTGGCTGGTAACAACCACTGGTGTGTTGCTGTGGTGGGGGCGTGCCTGGTAACAACCACTGGTGTGTTGCTGTGGTGGGAGCGTGGCTGGTAACAACCACTGGTGTGTTGCTGTGGTGAGGGCGTGGCTGGTAACAACCACTGGTGTGTTGCTGTGGTGGGGGCGTGGCTGGTAACAACCACTGGTGTGTTGCTGTGGTGGGAGCGTGGCTGGTAACAACCACTGGTGTGTTGCTGTGGTGAGGGCGTGGCTGGTAACAACCACTGGTGTGTTGCTGTGGTGAGGGCGTGGCTGGTAACAACCACTGGTGTGTTGCTGTGGTGGGAGCGTGGCTGGTAACAACCACTGGTGTGTTGCTGTGGTGAGGGCGTGGCTGGTAACAACCACTGGTGTGTTGCTGTGGTGGGGGCGTGGCTGGTAACAACCACTGGTGTGTTGCTGTGGTAGGGGCGTGGCTGGTAACAACCACTGGTGTGTTGCTGTGGTAGGGGCGTGGCTGGTAACAACCACTGGTGTGTTGCTGTGGTGGGAGCGTGGCTGGTAACAACCACTGGTGTGTTGCTGTGGTGGGAGCGTGGCTGGTAACAACCACTGGTGTGTTGCTGTGGTGGGAGCGTGGCTGGTAACAACCACTGGTGTGTTGCTGTGGTGGGAGCGTGGCTGGTAACAACCACTGGTGTGTTGCTGTGGTGGGAGCGTGGCTGGTAACAACCACTGGTGTGTTGCTGTGGTGGGAGCGTGGCTGGTAACAACCACTGGTGTGTTGCTGTGGTGGGGGCGTGCCTGGTAACAACCACTGGTGTGTTGCTGTGGTGGGAGCGTGGCTGGTAACAACCACTGGTGTGTTGCTGTGGTGAGGGCGTGGCTGGTAACAACCACTGGTGTGTTGCTGTGGTGGGGGCGTGGCTGGTAACAACCACTGGTGTGTTGCTGTGGTGGGAGCGTGGCTGGTAACAACCACTGGTGTGTTGCTGTGGTGAGGGCGTGGCTGGTAACAACCACTGGTGTGTTGCTGTGGTGAGGGCGTGGCTGGTAACAACCACTGGTGTGTTGCTGTGGTGGGAGCGTGGCTGGTAACAACCACTGGTGTGTTGCTGTGGTGAGGGCGTGGCTGGTAACAACCACTGGTGTGTTGCTGTGGTGGGGGCGTGGCTGGTAACAACCACTGGTGTGTTGCTGTGGTAGGGGCGTGGCTGGTAACAACCACTGGTGTGTTGCTGTGGTGGGAGCGTGGCTGGTAACAACCACTGGTGTGTTGCTGTGGTGAGGGCGTGGCTGGTAACAACCACTGGTGTGTTGCTGTGGTGGGGGCGTGGCTGGTAACAACCACTGGTGTGTTGCTGTGGTGGGAGCGTGGCTGGTAACAACCACTGGTGTGTTGCTGTGGTGAGGGCGTGGCTGGTAACAACCACTGGTGTGTTGCTGTGGTGAGGGCGTGGCTGGTAACAACCACTGGTGTGTTGCTGTGGTGGGAGCGTGGCTGGTAACAACCACTGGTGTGTTGCTGTGGTGAGGGCGTGGCTGGTAACAACCACTGGTGTGTTGCTGTGGTGAGGGCGTGGCTGGTAACAACCACTGGTGTGTTGCTGTGGTGGGAGCGTGGCTGGTAACAACCACTGGTGTGTTGCTGTGGTGAGGGCGTGGCTGGTAACAACCACTGGTGTGTTGCTGTGGTGGGGGCGTGGCTGGTAACAACCACTGGTGTGTTGCTGTGGTGGGGTCGTGGCTGGTAACAACCACTGGTGTGTTGCTGTGGTGGGAGCGTGGCTGGTAACAACCACTGGTGTGTTGCTGTGGTGGGGCGTGGCTGGTAACAACCACTGGTGTGTTGCTGTGGTGGGGGCGTGGCTGGTAACAACCACTGGTGTGTTGCTGTGGTGGGAGCGTGGCTGGTAACAACCACTGGTGTGTTGCTGTGGTGGGGGCGTGGCTGGTAACAACCACTGGTGTGTTGCTGTGGTGGGAGCGTGGCTGGTAACAACCACTGGTGTGTTGCTGTGGTGAGGGCGTGGCTGGTAACAACCACTGGTGTGTTGCTGTGGTGGGGGCGTGGCTGGTAACAACCACTGGTGTGTTGCTGTGGTGGGAGCGTGGCTGGTAACAACCACTGGTGTGTTGCTGTGGTGAGGGCGTGGCTGGTAACAACCACTGGTGTGTTGCTGTGGTGGGGGCGTGGCTGGTAACAACCACTTGTGTGTTGCTGTGGTGGGAGCGTGGCTGGTAACAACCACTGGTGTGTTGCTGTGGTGAGGGCGTGGCTGGTAACAACCACTGGTGTGTTGCTGTGGTGAGGGCGTGGCTGGTAACAACCACTGGTGTGTTGCTGTGGTGGGAGCGTGGCTGGTAACAACCACTGGTGTGTTGCTGTGGTGGGAGCGTGGCTGGTAACAACCACTGGTGTGTTGCTGTGGTGGGGGCGTGGCTGGTAACAACCACTGGTGTGTTGCTGTGGTGGGGGCGTGGCTGGTAACAACCACTGGTGTGTTGCTGTGGTGGGAGCGTGGCTGGTAACAACCACTGGTGTGTTGCTGTGGTGAGGGCGTGGCTGGTAACAACCACTGGTGTGTTGCTGTGGTGGGGGCGTGGCTGGTAACAACCACTGGTGTGTTGCTGTGGTGGGAGCGTGGCTGGTAACAACCACTGGTGTGTTGCTGTGGTGAGGGCGTGGCTGGTAACAACCACTGGTGTGTTGCTGTGGTGAGGGCGTGGCTGGTAACAACCACTGGTGTGTTGCTGTGGTGGGAGCGTGGCTGGTAACAACCACTGGTGTGTTGCTGTGGTGAGGGCGTGGCTGGTAACAACCACTGGTGTGTTGCTGTGGTGGGGGCGTGGCTGGTAACAACCACTGGTGTGTTGCTGTGGTGGGAGCGTGGCTGGTAACAACCACTGGTGTGTTGCTGTGGTGGGGGCGTGGCTGGTAACAACCACTGGTGTGTTGCTGTGGTGAGGGCGTGGCTGGTAACAACCACTGGTGTGTTGCTGTGGTAGGGGCGTGGCTGGTAACAACCACTGGTGTGTTGCTGTGGTGGGAGCGTGGCTGGTAACAACCACTGGTGTGTTGCTGTGGTGGGGCGTGGCTGGTAACAACCACTGGTGTGTTGCTGTGGTGGGAGCGTGGCTGGTAACAACCACTGGTGTGTTGCTGTGGTGGGAGCGTGGCTGGTAACAACCACTGGTGTGTTGCTGTGGTGGGAGCGTGGCTGGTAACAACCACTGGTGTGTTGCTGTGGTGGGAGCGTGGCTGGTAACAACCACTGGTGTGTTGCTGTGGTGGGAGCGTGGCTGGTAACAACCACTGGTGTGTTGCTGTGGTGGGAGCGTGGCTGGTAACAACCACTGGTGTGTTGCTGTGGTGGGAGCGTGGCTGGTAACAACCACTGGTGTGTTGCTGTGGTGGGGGCGTGGCTGGTAACAACCACTGGTGTGTTGCTGTGGTGGGAGCGTGGCTGGTAACAACCACTGGTGTGTTGCTGTGGTGAGGGCGTGGCTGGTAACAACCACTGGTGTGTTGCTGTGGTGGGGGCGTGGCTGGTAACAACCACTGGTGTGTTGCTGTGGTGGGAGCGTGGCTGGTAACAACCACTGGTGTGTTGCTGTGGTGAGGGCGTGGCTGGTAACAACCACTGGTGTGTTGCTGTGGTGGGGGCGTGGCTGGTAACAACCACTGGTGTGTTGCTGTGGTGGGAGCGTGGCTGGTAACAACCACTGGTGTGTTGCTGTGTGGGGCGTGGCTGGTAACAACCACTGGTGTGTTGCTGTGGTGAGGGCGTGGCTGGTAACAACCACTGGTGTGTTGCTGTGGTGGGGGGCGTGGCTGGTAACAACCACTGGTGTGTTGCTGTGGTGGGGGGCGTGGCTGGTAACAACCACTGGTGTGTTGCTGTGGTGTGAGCGTGGCTGGTAACAACCACTGGTGTGTTGCTGTGGTGAGGGCGTGGCTGGTAACAACCACTGGTGTGTTGCTGTGGTGGGGGCGTGGCTGGTAACAACCACTGGTGTGTTGCTGTGGTGGGAGCGTGGCTGGTAACAACCACTGGTGTGTTGCTGTGGTGAGGGCGTGGCTGGTAACAACCACTGGTGTGTTGCTGTGGTGAGGGCGTGGCTGGTAACAACCACTGGTGTGTTGCTGTGGTGGGAGCGTGGCTGGTAACAACCACTGGTGTGTTGCTGTGGTGAGGGCGTGGCTGGTAACAACCACTGGTGTGTTGCTGTGGTGAGGGCGTGGCTGGTAACAACCACTGGTGTGTTGCTGTGGTGGGAGCGTGGCTGGTAACAACCACTGGTGTGTTGCTGTGGTGAGGGCGTGGCTGGTAACAACCACTGGTGTGTTGCTGTGGTGGGGGCGTGGCTGGTAACAACCACTGGTGTGTTGCTGTGGTAGGGGCGTGGCTGGTAACAACCACTGGTGTGTTGCTGTGGTGGGAGCGTGGCTGGTAACAACCACTGGTGTGTTGCTGTGGTGAGGGCGTGGCTGGTAACAACCACTGGTGTGTTGCTGTGGTGGGGGCGTGGCTGGTAACAACCACTGGTGTGTTGCTGTGGTGGGAGCGTGGCTGGTAACAACCACTGGTGTGTTGCTGTGGTGGGGGCGTGCCTGGTAACAACCACTGGTGTGTTGCTGTGGTGGGAGCGTGGCTGGTAACAACCACTGGTGTGTTGCTGTGGTGAGGGCGTGGCTGGTAACAACCACTGGTGTGTTGCTGTGGTGGGGGCGTGGCTGGTAACAACCACTGGTGTGTTGCTGTGGTGGGAGCGTGGCTGGTAACAACCACTGGTGTGTTGCTGTGGTGAGGGCGTGGCTGGTAACAACCACTGGTGTGTTGCTGTGGTGAGGGCGTGGCTGGTAACAACCACTGGTGTGTTGCTGTGGTGGGAGCGTGGCTGGTAACAACCACTGGTGTGTTGCTGTGGTGAGGGCGTGGCTGGTAACCACTGGTGTGTTGCTGTGGTGGGGGCGTGGCTGGTAACAACCACTGGTGTGTTGCTGTGGTAGGGGCGTGGCTGGTAACAACCACTGGTGTGTTGCTGTGGTGGGAGCGTGGCTGGTAACAACCACTGGTGTGTTGCTGTGGTGAGGGCGTGGCTGGTAACAACCACTGGTGTGTTGCTGTGGTGGGGGCGTGGCTGGTAACAACCACTGGTGTGTTGCTGTGGTGGGAGCGTGGCTGGTAACAACCACTGGTGTGTTGCTGTGGTGAGGGCGTGGCTGGTAACAACCACTGGTGTGTTGCTGTGGTGAGGGCGTGGCTGGTAACAACCACTGGTGTGTTGCTGTGGTGGGAGCGTGGCTGGTAACAACCACTGGTGTGTTGCTGTGGTGAGGGCGTGGCTGGTAACAACCACTGGTGTGTTGCTGTGGTGAGGGCGTGGCTGGTAACAACCACTGGTGTGTTGCTGTGGTGGGAGCGTGGCTGGTAACAACCACTGGTGTGTTGCTGTGGTGAGGGCGTGGCTGGTAACAACCACTGGTGTGTTGCTGTGGTGGGGGCGTGGCTGGTAACAACCACTGGTGTGTTGCTGTGGTAGGGGCGTGGCTGGTAACAACCACTGGTGTGTTGCTGTGGTGGGAGCGTGGCTGGTAACAACCACTGGTGTGTTGCTGTGGTGAGGGCGTGGCTGGTAACAACCACTGGTGTGTTGCTGTGGTGGGGGCGTGGCTGGTAACAACCACTGGTGTGTTGCTGTGGTGGGAGCGTGGCTGGTAACAACCACTGGTGTGTTGCTGTGGTGAGGGCGGGGCTGGTAACAACCACTGGTGTGTTGCTGTGGTGAGGGCGTGGCTGGTAACAACCACTGGTGTGTTGCTGTGGTGGGAGCGTGGCTGGTAACAACCACTGGTGTGTTGCTGTGGTGAGGGCGTGGCTGGTAACAACCACTGGTGTGTTGCTGTGGTGGGGGCGTGGCTGGTAACAACCACTGGTGTGTTGCTGTGGTGAGGGCGTGGCTGGTAACAACCACTGGTGTGTTGCTGTGGTGGGAGCGTGGCTGGTAACAACCACTGGTGTGTTGCTGTGGTGAGGGCGTGGCTGGTAACAACCACTGGTGTGTTGCTGTGGTGGGGGCGTGGCTGGTAACAACCACTGGTGTGTTGCTGTGGTGGGAGCGTGGCTGGTAACAACCACTGGTGTGTTGCTGTGGTGGGGGCGTGGCTGGTAACAACCACTGGTGTGTTGCTGTGGTGGGAGCGTGGCTGGTAACAACCACTGGTGTGTTGCTGTGGTGAGAGCGTGGCTGGTAACAACCACTGGTGTGTTGCTGTGGTGGGGACGTGGCTGGTAACAACCACTGGTGTGTTGCTGTGGTGGGGGCGTGGCTGGTAACAACCACTGGTGTGTTGCTGTGGTGGGGGCGTGGCTAGTAACAATCACTGGTGTGTTGCTGTGGTGAGGGCGTGGCTGGTAACAACCACTGGTGTGTTGCTGTGGTGGGAGCGTGGCTGGTAACAACCACTGGTGTGTTGCTGTGGTGGGGGCGTGCCTGGTAACAACCACTGGTGTGTTGCTGTGGTGGGGGCGTGGCTGGTAACAACCACTGGTGTGTTGCTGTGGTGGGGGCGTGGCTGGTAACAACCACTGGTGTGTTGCTGTGGTGGGGGCGTGGCTGATAACAACCACTGGTGTGTTGCTGTGGTGGGAGCGTGGCTGGTAACAACCACTGGTGTGTTGCTGTGGTGGAGGTGTGGCTGGTAACAACCACTGGTGTGTTGCTGTGGTGGGGGCGTGGCTGGTAACAACCACTGGTGTGTTGCTGTGGTGGGGGCGTGGCTGGTAACAACCACTGGTGTGTTGCTGTGGTGGGAGCGTGGCTGGTAACAACCACTGGTGTGTTGCTGTGGTGGGGGCGTGGCTGGTAACAACCACTGGTGTGTTGCTGTGGTGGGAGCGTGGCTGATAACAACCACTGGTGTGTTGCTGTGGTGGGGGCGTGGCTGGTAACAACCACTGGTGTGCTGCTGTGGTGGGGGCGTGGCTGGTAACAACCACTGGTGTGTTGCTGTGGTGGGGGCGTGGCTAGTAACAACCACTGGTGTGTTGCTGTGGTGGGGGCGTGGCTGGTAACAACCACTGGTGTGTTGCTGTGGTGGGGGCGTGGCTGGTAACAACCACTGGTGTGTTGCTGTGGTGGGGTGTGGCTGGTAGCCACTGGTGTGTTGCTGTGGTGGGGGCGTGGCTGGTAACAACCACTGGTGTGTTGCTGTGGTGGGGTGTGGCTGGTAGCCACTGGTGTGTTGCTGTGGTGGGGGCGTGGCTAGTAACAACCACTGGTGTGTTGCTGTGGTGGGGCGTGGCTGGTAACAACCACTGGTGTGTTGCTGTGGTGGGGACGTGGCTGGTAACAACCACTGGTGTGTTGCTGTGGTGGGGGCGTGGCTGGTAACAACCACTGGTGTGTTGCTGTGGTGGGGGCGTGGCTGGTAACAACCACTGGTGTGTTGCTGTGGTGGGGGCGTGGCTGGTTTCAACCACTGGTGTGTTGCTGTGGTGGGGGCGTGGCTGGTAACAACCACTGGTGTGTTGCTGTGGTGGGGGCGTGGCTGGTAACTACTGGTGTGTTGCTGTGGTGTGGGCGTGGCTGGTAACAACCACTGGTGTGTTGCTGTGGTGGGGGCGTGGCTGGTAACTACTGGTGTGTTGCTGTGGTGTGGGCGTGGCTGGTAACAACCACTGGTGTGTTGCTGTGGTGAGGGCGTGGCTGGTAACAACCACTGGTGTGTTGCTGTGGTGAGGGCGTGGCTAGTAACAACCACTGGTGTGTTGCTGTGGTGAGGGCGTGGCTAGTAACAACCACTGGTGTGTTGCTGTGGTGGGGGCGTGGCTGGTAACAACCGCTGGTGTGTTGCTGTGGTGGGGTGTGGCTGGTAGCCACTGGTGTGTTGCTGTGGGGGGGCGTGGCTAGTAACAACCACTGGTGTGTTGCTGCGGTGGGGGCGTGGCTGGTAACAACTACTGGTGTGTTGCTGTGGTGGGGCGTGGCTGGTAACAACCACTGGTGTGTTGCTGTGGTAGGGGCGTGGCTGGTAACAACCACTGGTGTGTTGCTGTGGTGGGGGCGTGGCTTGTAACAACTACTGGTGTGTTTCTGTTGTGAGAGCGTGGCTGGTAACAACCACTGGTATGTTGCTGTGGTGTGGCGTGGCTGGTAACAACCATTGGTGTTGCTATGGTGGGAGGGTGGCTGATAACCACTGGTGTTGCTATGGTTGGGGCGTGTCTTGTAACAACCACTGGTGTTGCTCTGGTGGGAGCGTGGCTGGTAACAACCACTGGTGTGTTGCTGTGGTAGGGGTGTGGCTGGGAACAACCACTGGTGTGTTGCTGTGTTGGGGGCGTGGCTGGGAACAACCACTGGTATTGCTGTTGTAGGGACGTGGCTCGGAAACAACCACTGGTGTGTTGCTGTGGTAGAGGTGTGGCTGGTAACAACCACTTGTGTGTTGCTGTGGTGGGGGTGTTGGTGGGAAACAACCACTAGTGTGTTGCTGTGGTGGGGGCATGGCTAGGGACTACCACTGGTGTGTTGCTGTGGTAGGGGTGTGGCTGTTAACAACCACTGTGTTGCTGTGGTGGGGTGTGGCTGGGGATTACCACTGGTTTGTTGCTGTGGTAGGGGTGTGGCTGGAAAACAACCTCTGGTGTGTTGCTGTGGTAGGGGCGTGGCTAGGAACAACCACTGGTGTGTTGCTGTGGTAGGGGTGTGGCTGGAAAGCAACCACTGGTGTGTTACTGTTGTGGGGGTGTGGATGGGAAACAACCACTGATGTGTTTCTGTGGTACGGGTGTGGCTGGTAACAACCTCTAGTGTGTTGCTGTGGTAAGGGTGTGGCTGGTAACAACTACTGGTGTGTTGCTGTAATAGGAGTGTGGCTGGTAACAACCACTAGTGTGTTGCTGTGGTAGGGGCGTGGCTAGGAACAACCACTGGTGTGTTGCTGTGGTAGATAATTGTATCTATTAACTCATGAGAATATGACCGGCTTACGCCGGTCCTCTTAACAGTCTTCACTATCATTTTATGACGTATAGGCACCTTGTGCCACATTTTTTCACGTCTCTGTTTACTGCTGATAATTAAATCCCGCTCATGGTGTTATAATGGCTGCCTATGTTGCTTTTTGTTGTCAAGAATATCGTTCAATTTAAGTTTGTTTGGGTTGTATATCGACTGCCAGGTACCACTTCCCTAGACACTCTGAAACGTCCCGTTTAGTGTCTCACATTTTCTCAAGTTTAGCTAATTTGTCAGCGTCTTTGATTCTGTGTATTTTGTTTTTAGTTTTTATTTGGCTTTTTAAAAAATCCATTAAAAACTTGGTTCCTCTTCTTTTCCTCTACTTCTGTTTGAAATTTGTTTAGTCTACGTTATTTATATTTGTATATTTATTTCTGGCTTGTTTGAATTTTTAAATTACATTTGGTTTTTCAACAAGCTTGTCGTCATTAGTGGTGTTTCTCTCCAGGTAGTATATACCAGCATAAGTTATTTCCGGTTAATTCACTTCAGTCACCGTGAGTTATTAACATTCTTGGTATATAATCTTTGAACCCTTGGAGGTTCCTGTTCTTCACCTCCTCAGACATTAACTCCACCATTAGTGCCACTCTTTCTTATTCCTGGACTCTCTCATTATGTGCTACTCCTCTAGAAATATCACCTAAATTATTACTCCTATGATTTTGTTTTCTGTAATAGCTGTTGTATCTTATCTTTGATCACCGCGTTCGTTTACTATGTATACGTGTGTGTGTGTGTGTGTGTGTGTGTGTGTACTCACCTATATGTACTCACCTATATGTGGTTGCAGGGGTTGAGTCATAGCTCCTAGCCCCGCCTCTTCACTAGTCGATACTAATTCGCTCTCTCCCTGCTCCATGATATTTGTCATACCTCTTCTTAAAGCTATTTATAGAACTTGCTTCCACTACTTCTCTCTCCAGATTATTCCAGTTCCTGACAACTCTAAGACTAAAGAAATACTTCCTAACATCCCTATGACTCATCTGGGTTTTCAGTTTCCAATTGTGTCCCCTTGTTTCTGTATCCCATCTCTGAAACATTCGATCCTTGTCCACCTTGTCAATGCCTCTTAGTATTTTATACGTTCTTATCATGTCCCCTCTATCCCTCCTATCCTCTAGTGTCATCAGGTTAAGTTCCCTTAACCTCTCCTCATAAGACTTACCCCTCAGTTCCGGGACTAATCGTGTTGCAAATTTTTGCACTTTCTGCAATTTCGTGACGTGTTTGACTAAGTGAGGGTTCCATACTGGCGCTGCATATTCCAGTATAGGCCTTACGTACACTGTGTACAATGTCGTGAATGACTCCTTATTCAGATGTCTAAACGTCAATCTCAGGTTTGCCAATCTCCCATATGCTGCAGCAGTTATTTGATTGATGTGTGCCTCAGGGGACATGTTCGTTATAATGCTTACCCCAAGATCCTTTTGCTTACCCCAAGATGTGTGTGTGTGTGTGTGTGTGTGTGTGTGTGTGTGTGTGTGTGTGTGTGTGTGTGTGTGTGTGTGTGTGTGTGTGTGTGTGTGTGTGTGTGGTGTTTTGTGTGTATTTTCTTTTCTTGTGTGTGTAATATTTCCTCAGTATCAGACAATGCGACTCCAAATTATATAAAGATTTATAGCTTGTATAACGCCACGATATTGCTTCAATTTGAATCCTCCAATTCCATCTTGGAATTGGCTTTGACTATACACTGAAAAACCGGTTTGGTCTTTATAAAGTGGGTTTTTCGATATTTATTATTATTATTATTATTATTATTATTATGATTATTATTATTATTATTATTATTTTGAGTATTGCTACTGTTTATAGTTTTTACCCTCTTGTGATGTTTTTATTGCTACTTATTGTTATATGAAAAATTTCAACATTTGGAAAGAATATTGCAAAAGGAAGAGAACAGATATTGAGCACGCAGAAGTGAAGTCACCAAGACGAAGAGTTCGTGTCACCAGTAGTGAGCCTCGTAGAAGCCTACACCAAGTCTTTTGTTAAGAATCAGGATCCCCTTATTATGTGCAGTATTTGGCAAAGGCATGTACATTGTTGCTAGAAAGAGAAGAATTTTTAGATTTTTAGAATTAAGACTAGATCCAAACTCTCCCACAAAGACACTTCACAATCCCATGAAAGTGAAACATTTAGAAATACGTGTTAGAAGAAAGTCGTTATAACTAACAGAAGACCTGACTGTAGGATTGTTATCTTGGACCCCTAAGATGAGTAGCTGATGAAAACCCATAAATCAGTCTTAGTGACATCCCTGCAGAAAAATGGGATGTTAGCAAATCAAATTCCTCATGATTCTGTAACCGTTGTCGACAGAGGTTTCTGGTTCAGAGAGTTACATGGAATAAAGCTAGTTTTAGAAAAGTAGCCAAGACTGTTGTTCATTTAGCTTCGAGAGAAAATCAGAGTAAGAGAATTGATGTGTTTGGCACATACGAAAAACAGTGAACATTCAGCGAAAGGAGGGAATGATTTTTGGTTGTCAGTTACGAACCTTAAGAACCTCTTATGTAGAAAGGACGCTCCCTGCTTCATGAACACAACACTGCAGGAGGTGACTAGGCAACTGTTGTAATATGCTCTGAAGACACTGATCTACTAAGAGTAGATCAGTTTCTTCATTCCACAGATGTGTCATCACGAAAGCTGGATCGGTGTAGTTCCCATTCGCAGAGTAGTGCTTATATTGTACTGTCATTAGTTCTTCATAGGATGCGATTTCGTCACTGCTTTTACAAAGGAAATATAAGTGTCCTTAACATCTTGATTGTTAATGGAGATTCTCAGACCCAGTTTCTGCAGTTAGAGTACGAACAGGATTACTCGCCAACGCTTATGGATAAAATAGAGTCATTCATTTGGCTTGATGAATAAAAGTCACAGTACCGTGGCTGGAATAATTCACTAATAACTCTGACTTAGGAAAAGAAATTTATTATGACATTTCGGTTGATCCTGGACCATTGTGAAGTCACAACTAGCATAGACTGGAAGATGGGTCAGGAGGAGAGATGGTGGTAGTGGTGGTGGCAATAGTAGTAACCGTGTTGTAGTAGTAGTAGTAGTAACAGTAATGGTGGAAGCATTGATAGTAAAAGAGGTAGGTAGTTGATCTAGTACTAGCAGTAGCAGTAATGGCAATACGGAAGTAAAAGTAGAGAGTGAAGTGGTAGTGAATTAGTAATAATAGTAGTAGTAGCAGAAGTAGTAGTGAGGATACATAAGAATACAAGGACAGAGGAGCGGAAGATCCACTGACCCACACGGGGCAGAACTAGTGAAAGAGAAACGAGAGTAAATTACGTCTTAAGACGGTAGAGATCAAAGTATCTCAGCACTCGAACACCTGGCACCAGGGAGCAGAGGAGCACTCTAACACCTGGCACCAGGGAGCAGAGGAGCACTACACTAATTCAACTAACTCCAGGTTTTAAAGAAGAGGCAGCAAGAACAAAAAAGAGAAAACTCACAGGATACAAAAGACAAAGGAAATACAGAACATAGATCATAAGTTTTGTCGACAAAAGTTTCCTCTCTTAAATGCGGTTTATTTGTGAATGCAAGTGTCATCTTTATGCCTCAGAGCGTCTTCCTCAACTGTTTGTTATATTCTTAGTTTAGAAGAACCAGCAATTTAGGTGGGGTTGTAAAATGGACATTTTCACGTTAAAAGCTGTCATAGCTGCAATGCTTGCTAGTAATATTTTCCTGAAGGAAGCCTGAAGGATGTTTTCGGGGGTTAAGGATTTCGTGGCTCAGTCCCTGATCTGTGATCCTGGTGGATCAAGGCTTGATTAATCAGGCTGTTACTGCCTGCCGCACGCAGTCCGAAGTATGAATCACAGCCCTGCTGATCAGGAACTGACATGAACTTATCTAGTCCCCTCTTGGAGACAGCCAAGTCTCTGTTGGTGAACCTTTTATGTATGAGGGAAGGCTACTGATAATTCTATGATTTTCCAGGTGTAAATTGTGTTGTAAATGTTTTCTCCTGAGTTGTAAGGAGTACAGGGAAAAGAACTTCAAGTGTTCCCGGTAATTTAGAAACTTGACTGAATTTATATGTGCAGTGAAGGTTCTAGGTACATTCTTTATGTTTCAAATTTTGCCCTTCTTCTAAGGGGCTGTTAGTGTACAGCAATATTCCACCCGCTATAAACACCCCCACCCACGATACTCCACCCCACCCACGATACTCCACCCCACCCACGATACTCCACCCCACCCACGATACTCCACCCCACCCACGATACCACCACCCACCCTCTCTCTCCTGTGAACTTCATTGCAAACCTACAAGCCTCCTCTGGGATGACTTCACATCGCAAAATAGCAAGAATATCTACGCTATCTGGCTATTGTCCCAGTAGTTACTGCAGTGTTTGTGGGTATACCACAAGGGACAAAATTTTTCTTAGATGTAAGGAGCCTACTTGTTCCAACTACTGCCACACAGATTGCATTCCAGAAGAAGAATTTTGTTGCAGCCAGGTTGAAAATTTCAGAAAATTGAAGGATATCCATAATCCTGTGGTATATGTGGATACAAGCCTACAGGAGGAAGGTTCAGAAGTCCTACCTCAGGGACTTCTGTCCAAAGATCAAGACTGCCCTCTTGGGCTGTGTTGTAAAGTTGCAGCTAAGATAATCCATCACAGGGAAGCACTTTATGAGCTCCTCAAATCATTAGATAACCTCCAAGCTATTGTAGAAGGTCAGTGACGTAAGCTGCTCAGCTGATGGTGACACTATTGACAAAGACTGGAAGTCTCACAGTGAGCTTAACTCATCGCTAAGGTCCCACAGACTGACAGAGTTCAAAACACTACCTTTGGGAATTCTAACACAATTCCTCTGACCACCACAGAGGGAACAAATCCTCTTCCCAGCAATGAGGGAAGCCTTGGATCTGTTAATTCTCCTACACTTGACATCTCTGCTTCAGCCACTGCCAGTCCACTTGACAGTGCACATACCATCTCTGATCCTACACCTGTCAGCACATCTGCCGACACTATTCCAGAATCTGGCAGCAGTGCTTCATCAGCAAGTTCTGAGTCAGGAGTTTCTCCACCAGAGATTGGTGCAGTTAATAATCAGGGAACTACCACCTCACCTGATCACCTACTGCGCCAAAGTACGAACAGCAGGGACACATCTGTTAGAACTGGTAGAGGACGGGGCAGAGGACGTGGAAGAGGACGTGGAGGAGGAAGACATCTACAGCCGTCTCACCCTCCACTAACACAGTTGCAGTGGCAGAACCTGAGGACAAATCTGCAAAACACAGGAGGTGCAACAAATCATAGTCCACCCTCCCAGGCACCTAGGCTGTGCTCTCGCTGTCACCGGAAGGGGCACACTGCCAACAACTGCCTGCGAGATACCAGGTGCAATTACTGCTACAAAAAAGGACATCAGGAGGACCAGTGTCAGAAGAAAAAGGAACTTGACAGACAGGGCCACCTGTTTAGAGACCTGTTCTCAGAACAAACCAGCAGGATCTCTGAATTGGTGAACACTCTCACACGTTACCCACTCAGCTACTCCTATCCCAGCCCAGCAGGAGTTATTGTGCCTTATACAAGACCACAGACCTACATCCCTGCAGCTACCTCAGTACCCTACCTCTCTCAAGGGCAGGCACCTTACATGCCCTACACACCCACCACCTCAAGCTGACCACATCATCATGAGGAGCCAGTCTATCAGCATCCTGTCGGCCAACATTAGAGGTTTCATTACTAATGTTGGAGAGCTCACACATAGTTTTGTGAACACTCGACGTCCCGACATGATAGCTGTTGTTGAAACATTTTTGGATGACAGGACTCCGGAAAATTTTCCAAGAATTGCTGGCTACACCTCATGGATGAGAAGAGACAGGCAAGGGCAAGGAGGAGGTGTTGCTGTGTGCTTCTCTAAAAGTGCTCATGCCCAGTACATTAATGTTGCCACCCCTACACATCTTGAAATGATGTTCTTCAAGCTCTGCATAAACACTAGTACCTCTATACTAGCATGTGCAATGTACAGACCTCAGTGGCAACATGCAGACCCCATCAACTTCCTAATGGTAAATATTGACTCCCTTCTGCTGCAACACAACTGTCAACATATCATAATTGTTGGTGACCTCAACCAGCACCTTATACAGAGGGACTTTGATGACCTTCTTGCAGTGTTCGACATGAGAAATTTTGTTGATTTCCCTACTCACATCTCTGGCTCCTCCCTTGACCCAGTAGTGAGTGATCTGGCAGAAGGCATAGTCACTTGTCAACCCCTTGGCTATGTTGGATCGTCTGACCATAAGGCTGTTTTTACGACACTTAAGATCCCTACAGAACGAGGTGAGGAGTCCACACGCACAACCTGGCTATTGGAAAGAGGTAATTGGCCAGCCCTTTGCTCTGAGCTCGCCACCACCGATTGGAATACTCTTCTCCAAGGGGATGTTGACAACCAAGTGAAAGCCTTCACTGGACACATCCTTAATCTACAACAAGAACACATTCCTCATCGGCAATATGTGACGAAGCCTACAGATCAGCCTTGGTTTGGCTTTCGTTGTAGAGAGGCTGCTACTGCTAAGTACAAAGCATGGCGAAGGTATGAGAGACATCCTACCACCTATAACAGGAACTTGCACAGGCAAGCCTGTAGGCATATGGGTGGCGTTCAAAAGTGGGCCATTGCTAAATGGGAGGTGGACACTAAAAGAAAGCTAGCATCAGGTAAGGTAGGCTCCAAAACCTGGTGGTCCCTGGTCAAGGACAGACAAGGTTATCTGCCTGATGAACTCATTCCACCTCTAAATCGACAGGATGGGACCACCTCTACTAGTAGTCAAGAGAAGGAGGACCTCTTTGCTGAACACTTTGCTACCAAAATGCAAGTTCCTGATCCAGCAAGGGACCCTCCTTGGCTAGCTGCAAGAACTGTGTCAAAACTGTCAGTGGTGACAATAAGGAGGAGGTGCATTTCCTTCTTAAATCGCTTGACCAAGAAAAAGCTGTGGGCCCAGACAAGTTGAGCCCAAGATTGCTGAGAAGATGTGCAGACCAGCTAGCAGCACCTCTAACTCGCATCTTTCAGCACTGCCTAGTACAGTGTAAATGGCACTCTCTATGGAAAGAGACAAATGCAGTCCCTGTTCACAAAAAGAAGAGCAGAGCAGAAATCAGCAACTACAGACCAGTGTCACTTCTGTCAATCACTGGTAAGATCCTTGAGACAATAATCTCAAAACAAATGACAGAGTTTTTTGACTACCACTCACTACTTTGTGATCGTCAATATGGCTTCAGGAAAGGTTACTCTGCTGCTGATCTGTTGTTAAACCTCTCCACTAAGTGGCACCAGTCACTGGATGAATCCAAAGTCAGCTGTGTGGTAGCACTGGACATTGCTGGCGCTTTCGACCGGGTGTGGCACCAGGGCCTCTTAGCAAAACTTCAAGCACTGGGAATTGCAGGCTCTACGCTATGTCTCCTCAGTGATTACCTTCTTGGTAGATCTCTAAGTGTAGTTCTCAATGGAACGGAATCAGCAAGACATCCTATTGGGGCAAGTGTTCCACAAGGAAGCGTGGTGGGACCATTGTTATGGAATGTCTACTTCAACGACCTTCTTCATCTCATCCCAGAATCACATGCATATGCAGACGACTGTACACTGACATTCATTTATCCAAGAGAAGAGATGCCAGCTGCTCTAAGCTACATCAATCACCAGCTGAGAGCTATATCAGCTTGGGGAAATAGATGGCAAGTAACATTTGCACCTGAGAAAACGCAAATGATGATCGTCTCTAGGCACCATGATGGTAATGCTGGTGCAGTAGTAAGGATGAATGGGAGGGTGTTGGCACCTGGAGAAGAAGTTGATATCCTTGGGGTGAAATTTGACTCCAAACTAACCATGAAGAAACATGTAAATCTTGCAAACAAGGCAGCCAGGAAGCTTACAGCGCTTCGCCGTATCTCGCATCTGCTTGACAGTAGGGGTTGCAAGATTCTGTACGAGGTACAAGTACGCTACGTGCACTACAGTAGTGCACCTACGTGCACTACAGTAGTGCAGCTACGTGCACTACAGTATTGCAGCTATATGCACTACAGTAGAGCGGCTAGGTGCACTACAGTAGTGCAGCTAGGTGCACTACAGAAGTGCAGCTACATGCACTACAGTAGAACAGCTACGTGCACTAAAGAAGTGCAGCTATGTGCACTAAAGTAGAGCAACTTTCTTGGTTTGCCTGCATCCCCTCTCATCTGCGACTGCTTGACAGAGTAGAGAACAGAGCAAGACGTCTCATCTCTCGCCTGGACCCATCCTGGATAGATCTGTCATTTCAGCAGAGTCTTCAACACAGGAGGGATGTGGGTGGCCTTACTGTTATGTACAAGGCCAATATTGTCAAAGTACCACACTTGGATCCACTTCGAGGACAGCATGAAACAAGCTTTTATGCCACAAGACGGGCAGAAAGCAGCAACTTCACTCTGGCTGTACCCTTCTCCAGAACATCACTCCATCTGAGATCATATATACCCAGGATGACTCGAGTATGGAACACATTCGTACAGCATAATGATGTCAACGAGATAAAGTCAGTTGATCAAATGAAAAGACTGGCCCACAGATGGCTCCAACTTCATCCTGTTCCCTACTTGTATATCTCATAATAAAAATGCTTTCAAATGAGCTGTTGTAGGTAACAGCTCTTAGCTTGCCAATGAAGTTAGGAATCCTTAACCTGTAAATAGCTTGTCAATAAAGCTAGGGATCCTTAACCTTGTCAAACCCTGTGTAAAAAAAAAAAAAAGTGATTATGACATTCTTGTGATCTTTGATAGGGAGGTCCTCTAACGTTATCAATCTTAACCGTTTACGTTAGTTTATTGGTCTATTGAGTGGTAAGAGTTAGTTGTAAACTCGATTCTTCTTTTCATTTTCTCAATTTCTCCATAACAAACTGTAATTTATCCTTATTGATCATCATATTGTTTCTGAGGCCCATTGAGAGACATGGATCATGTCCAATTGGAGATTTGCTGTGTTGTTAATGGACGCCACTCTCTTGTAAATTCTAATATCGTCTGCAAAGAATGATATAATGCTATGATTTATGTCCCATTCTATGTCGGATATGAGGATGAGGAAAAGGATAAGGGCGAGTATAGTGCCCTGGGGAACAAAACTTTTCTGTTTGGTATCTTCTAACTTTCCAGTGTTTCAACTGCACTTTGTCTTCCAGTACATCCAAGACCATGTCGTAATGGTGCAGTAGCTACCAGAAGCAGGATTAACTTGCACTAATCCCATGCTGCCCTGTATTGTACATATGTTGTGAATCTATGTAGTTAGCGATCTTGCTTCTTAAAACCCTGTCAGAGATTTTAATAATGTGGAACGTCAGTGTTATCGGTCTCTACTTCTTTGCTATTACTTTGCTGCCACTGTTGTGGAAGTGGAACTATATGAATACTTATAAAATGTAACTATGAGTATTTTCTCCTCCACCTCCATCATCCAAATGGCAATGATCAACCCTACTGGTTCATAGCACAGCTCTTAATTCCGCCTCTTTACTCTTATCGACCAGATATACTGATACCTGGCCGGCTGTATAAAAGTATGAGAAATGACTCTTAAATATAATCACGGAACGGATAAGGTTGGAATCCATGGTGAGTTCAAGTCTTACCCGTTCGTGAGTCACTCTTATACTACACTCTTGACCACACGCAGTTTCTGAAGAAGGCGATGACTTTCTTCACATTGTTAACCTTGGTGGATTAATTATCCCCAATGGTTAACAACCCCGCAGTTTAATAACTCAAAAAGGTTAATAACCCAGGAAGGTTAATAACCAGGAGGTTTCATAACCCAGGAGTGTTAATAACCCAGTAAGGCTTACAAACAAGAAGGGAGGGTTAACAGCCTCTGAGCTGCAGGTCAACAACATTAGCACAGATGTCAGTTCACTTACTTTCATAAGTCAAGAGCGCCAGAAGGAAGATTCTTTACCCAAATCATTTTAAAATATATGCACGAGAAAAAAAGGTTCTAAAAATCGTGGTTCTTTTCTTTGTGAGTACCTGCCCCTGGCCGCTCTGGAGGA